>NC_052510.1:2194701-2426987 GCF_014356525.2 Nilaparvata lugens | reverse complement strand
TTTGAAGAGAATAAAATTTCGCATTGGATGGAGTACTTAAATGTATTAAAACTCCAATATTAACGGAGTTTTATAGTTGTAAATATAGGGCTGACCTGAAAAATTCGCAAGTTGACATAGTTTTTTCCGCTATTACTAGAAAATAGTGCATTGGAATCAAATTTATGTTATGACAAATTTTGTAGACAATTAAATTCTGTATAAGATACATTATATAATAATATTCTAAGGTGAATTATAGAAGGAGTTACAGAGTTGAAAAGAGAAAAATTCAAATCAAAAATTTCTTCCCATGGCTTTCAATTTCTTGATCAATAATACCACCTACAATGAACAAAAAATTACCTCCAATTACCTTCATGCTTTGAACCTGTAGCACGTATCATATACTAGCGAGTAACCCGTGCTTCGGAAGAGGCTGATAAAAAAGCTTAACAAACTGAAAACTTGCTCTACCGAATTCTTGAGGGATTTAAAATAGGCCTGTAGCCATCCTCGGTAAATTAAGAATCTATATGCAAGATTTCTAGTTAATCAGTCGAGTAGTTCAGACGTGATGATGCGTCATTTGTGAATTTCCTATCCTGTACGTTTATAGTTATTTTTTATAGATTAATAAAACAATATTGAAACTTGAAGTACCCTTTATTATTTGAAAAACTTCAAGTTTGAATATTGTTTTATTGATTTATAAAAGTAGCTCATTTAAGTGCAGTGTTTTTATTTGTTATATATATATATATATATATATATATTATATCTATATATATATATATATATATATATATATATATATATATATGAAAGCGAAATGGCACTCACTCACCGACTGACTGACGACTCACTCACTCACTCACTCACTCGCAGAACTAAAAATCTACGGACCAAAAACGTTCAAATTTGGTAGGTATGTTTCAGTGGCCAGGTAGAGGCCGCACTAAGAAATCTTTTGGCAATATTTTAACTCTAAGGGTGGTTTTTTAAGGTTAAAGTTCGTTTTTTAGCATGTATATTCTTCTTATTCTCTTAATTATAATATTGAAAAAGTCCATCATATTTAATATAGAACTATAATCTAGAGAGAGTACCTCTTCGAAGCAGTTGTTAACTGGTAACTAAATTCATAATTTTGTCAGGTTGGCATTAAGTTGAGTGACTTTGTTAGGTTGGCACCAAGTTGAAGATTGAAATGCATTTATCGCGGAAAAATTGATTGGGCACTGCTACTTCAATCAGAGCTATTCCTGGGAATATTATATTACTAGCCGTCAGGCTCGCTTCGCTCGCCTATCCGTTTTAGCCAGACGTTTAGTCTGGACCCCGAATGGATCGTCCTAACATATGATAAAAAGGTCAATGAAAAATGCAGGCGAGCGAAGCGAGTCTGCTGATTCATTCTTGGACGATCCAGTCGGGGGTCCAGGGGGCGGAGCCCCCTTCCTAGACGGATATGGCGAGCGAAGCGCGCCTGACGGCTAGTATTATATATAATCTACAATGATCAATAGATTTTTGATCATATATTTAATTGTAATATTATACAAACAAGCTCATTTATCAGTGTGAATGCCAATAATTTTTCAGGAATCGAACCCACACCAAGCAAGTTGTCAAACTATCCAAACCTCTTTCTTTGCACCCAACAATAACTCATTGTGACCCAGTTAGGCGCATCACCACTCTTCAAAAACTCGATAAACGCTCACAAAACTCAGATTATCATAATGCTTCAGTTAAGGAGGGGTTTTCTGAAACCCCAGTTGAGGAGAGGGAAGGTTTCTGAAAAGAATAATGCTGTATAGATATTCCCCTCGTCCAAAAATGGGCTACCGCGACTTTGTGGGGGTGTTGGACCCTGAAAAAGTGGTTAAGGGGGTGGTGATGGACCCCAAAAGGAGCCCCCCGGAGGGTTCAGTCCCCTGTCAAGTTGAACCGATAACATTTTGATTGATGTATTCGCTAATACTGTATTTTTTATTCGGCAAGCGTTCAGAAAATTCCGGTTTCTTTGAGTTTTGCAGCACTTGAATATATCTGAATAAGTTGGGCTGTTGAATAGATAATATATAGTGAGGTCCACGTTATAATGGTTTATCTGAGTAACATTGGTATTGCTATCCTTGTCTATCATTCGACAAAGCAGATAGCGTTATCCCTTTCTGGCTCCTCAAGGTTGTCAGATCGTTTCTTAGCAATGAAGGAATATAATTAGTCAACAAAATATTTTTACTCAAATATGAAAAATATTTTCTTTTGACGAATAAAAAATAAACAGTTAATAACAGATATACCGGTATCAGCTATTCTCTTTGGAAGGCAGTGACAAGGCAGAGAATCGGCAACGCTTTTCATCTTTCTTCCTCCACTGCCATTATAACGTGGACCTCACCAATTATGCTCTGTCTCTGTTATATTTCTGCTCTGATGGGTGGAATTATATTCTTCTTCTACCACTTCTTCCCATAAGAGAGTGTCTACATATTTAGACCCGGTTGCACAACAGCCGGTTAAATTTTAACCATGATTAATTTCATGAGAACCAATCAGAGAAGGCGTTCTTGAAAAGACGGTTTCTCTAATTGGTTCTCGTGAAATTAATCACGGTTAAAATTTAACCGGCTGTTGTGTAACTGGCATATTGTCTATTAATCAAATATTAACTGAGTTAAAATCTGTGAATATTCTCATAGCAATCAATGTTATTATTCATGTAACAGCACATTGTCTCAGATTAACATTTCATGTGAATACTCCCCATAAGAATCAATCGTATTCATTTTTGAGCAATAGTTGCCTATGTGTGAACTCTCCCATAAGAAGCAACAATAATCATTTTTCAGGAAAGTTGCCCATTATGAACGCTCCTATAACACTATTCTTTCAACAAGGTTGCCTATGTGTGAACACTCTCATGAGAATCAATGCTAATCATTCTTCTAACAAAGTTTCCTCTGTGTGAACACTCCCATAAGAAAAAACACTGGGTTGTTGTCAAAATATCACTTGTTAATTTAAAAAAATATATACTTTTTGTGATTTTTTAAAATTAATAATTAATTAGTGATATTTTGACAACAACCCAGTGTTTTCATTATGGATTGAGGAGAAACAACACTATTCATACTTCTAACGAAGTTTCCTTCATGTGAACACTCCCATAATAATCAATGCTATTCATTCTTCCAACAAAGTTGCCTCCGTGTGAACACTTCCATAAGAAACAACACTATTTTTTCTTTCAACAAAGTTGCATCTTTGTGAACACTCCCACAAGAAACAATGCTATTTATTCTCCTAACAAAGTTACCCCCATGTGAACACTCCCACAATGATCAATGCTATTCATTCTTCTAACAAAGTTGCCTTCTGGCAAAGTTGACCCCATGTGAACACTCCCATAAGAAACAACACTATTTTTTCAACAAAGTTGCATCTTTGTGAACACTCCCACAAGAAACAATGCTATTTATTCTCCTAACAAAGTTACCCCCATGTGATCACTCCCATAATGATCAATGCTATTCATTCTTCTAACAAAGTTGCCTTCTGGCAAAGTTGCCCCCATGTGAACACTCCCATGAGAAACAACACTATTTTTTCTTTCAACAAAATTGCCTCTTTGTGAACGCTTTTATAAGAATAAGAATCAATGCTATTCATCCTCCTAACAAAGTTCTCTCTGTGTGAACACTCCAATAAAAATCAATGCTATTCATTCTTCTAACAAAGTTTCCTCCATATGAAACACCAAATAATCAATGCATTCTTCTCCTAACAAAGTTCTCTCTGTGTGAACACTCCAATAAAAATCAATGCTATTCATTCTTCTAACAAAGTTTCCTCCATATGAACACACCCATAATAATCAATGCTATTCATTCTCCTAACAAAGTTCTCTCTGTGTGAACACTCCAATAAAAATCAATGCTATTCATTCTTCTAACAAAGTTTCCCCCATGTGAACACACCCATAATAATCAATGCTATTCATTCTCCTAACAAAGTTCTCTCTGTGTGAACACTCCAATAAAAATCAATGCTATTCATTCTTCTAACAAAGTTTCCTCCATGTGAACACACCCATAAAAATCAATGCTATTCATTCTTCTAACAAAGTTGCGTCCATGTTAACACACCCATAATAATCAATGCTATTCATTCTTCTAACAAAGTTTCCTCCATGTGAACACACCCATAAAAATCAATGCTATTCTTTCTTACAACAAAGTTCTCTCTGTGTGAGCACTTCAATGAAAATCAATGCTATTCATTCTTCTAGCAAAGTTTCCTCCATTTGAACACACCCATAATAATCAATGCTATTCATTTTTCCAACAAAGTTGCCTCCTTGTGAACACACCCACAATGATCAATGCTATTCATTCTCCTAACAAACTTCTCTCTGTGTGAACACTTCCATAATAATCAATGCTATTCATTCTTCTAACAAAGTTGCCTCCATGTGAACACTCCCATAAGAATCAACACTATTTTTTCTTCCAACAAAGTTGCCTCTGTGTAAACACTCCCATAAGGAACAACACTATTTATCCTTCTAACAAAGTTGCCTCTGTGTAAACACTCTCATAAGGAACAACACTATTTATTCTTCTAACAAAGTTGCCACCGTGTGAACACTCCCATAAGAAACAACAATAATCATTTTTGATATAAGTTGCTTCTGTGTGAACACTCTCATAAGAAGCAACGGTTTTCTTCATCTTGTTTCAAGCCAAAAGCACTGAGCAGAAATGTCAGGAGAGATTCATCTTCATCTTGGCCACTTTACCGGTGTGCTGAGTGCAATTACTATAAATAAAATTTCAGCTGAGAATCGAGAAAGTCGCCTCTTATAATTCAGTTATGGCGAAGCTTTTACTCCTTACCACTCTGTAGACCTACCTTTCTTCCCCTCTCTTTCCCTCTTCCTCATCTTTCTATCTTCTACCTCTTTTCATCTTTTCCCTCTTCCCACTTTTTCCCCCTTCACCTCTTTCCCCTCTTCCCTTTTTTCCCTCTTACAGTTTCCCTACTTCACCTTGCAGTCTTTCTCTCACCTCCATTTCTCTTACCCTTATAAAATGTTAAATAATATTTTTTAATATCGATCTAAGTTTCCACTAGATTCATTTTCTTGATATCCAATGATGCTTTTTGGAGAACATTCTAATTCCTAATGATTCCATCTTTTAATCCATTTGCATTTGTATAAGCCATGAAAAGGAAGTCATATTTGAAAACGGATTTGAGGAAGTTTATTGAATGGTTTATCAGTTTTCAACCTTTCTAAATAATTATTCAGGCCTTGGAGCTTACTTTTACGAAATACAGATGACGTTTGAAGCAAGCATAGCTACCATTCGCATTTGTATAAGCAATGAACAGAAAGTCATTTGAAAACAGATTTGAGGAAGTTTTTTGAAAGGTTTATCAGCTTTCAACCTTTCCAAATGATTATTTAGGCCTTGAAGCTTACTTTAACGAAATACAGATGACGTTTAAAGTAAGCATAGTTAACTTCATTTATTATGTTACTTCATCCACTTCACCTACCTACCCAGGTAGGTAGAAGCCTACCTGAAAGTTAACTCCACCTTCTGACATACTATAGGATAATTATTTTCGGCAATGAGATCTCATTTACCTCATTAAAAGTTGGGAGTATTCTTTTCCGTGTTCATGGCAAAATATTACACTAGTAGTTCTGTGAACAGTAGACCTCACGCAGTATTCTCATCCAAAAGTACCAGATGTCAACTGTTTTAAATGTTAACGTTTGAATTTGTATTCCGTATGATATAATTCATCCAGTTCCGTGATGATCTTTCTATCTGATGAAAATTAATTTTTTAGAATCTAAAATATTATAATTCCTCCTGCATTATTTAGTTCATTTGTTTATTTTTATTCACCTTTCGAATTAGTTTTTTCGAATGTGAGAATATTGATAATGATGGGCATGCATAATAATATCATGACTGCAAAACAAAATATTGAAACCAAAGATCTTGAAGCTCCGATTAGACCAAATTTATTAATAAAATGTTAATAACTCAATCCTTTTAGATTATATTAGATTGAACATAACTTATCATACACATGATGGACATATGTGTTTGTCAACTTCCGTTCAATCTAATAGAATCTATAAATATTAAGTTATAACAATTTTGTTAATAACTTTGGTGTAAACGCTTAAAGATGCATACCTCTTCAATGTCTTTGATTGAAACTATAGACCTTATACAAATACAGTAATAGACTGGCTCCTCCACACATCTGTGTAATCACTTGTCAGCTGATTTATGATGAATAATTCTATAGTCTGATTTTTACTCTAATATTGGCGTATGCAGGAGACTCCTTTTTCCTTTTATATTATCCTTGAAATGCAAAATTTCCAAAAACCTTGTATATACGTCGACGCGCAATTAAAAAAGGAACATACCTGTCAAATTTCATGAAAATCTATTACCGCGTTTCGCCATAAATGCGCCACATATAAACTGAGAAAGAGATATGCCAAACCATATATAAAGAGAAATGCCAAACAGTCGACTTGAATCTCAGACCTCACTTCGTTCGGTCAATAACAGAGAAATCAGTATTTTATAATAGGAACAATTTTTTTATTCATCTGCATATGGCAGATACATAATACATATAAACCTCATGAGTCTCAAATGCCTAGATATACACTGTATATTTTCAATTCTTTGAGATGTAGTGTAGCTTTCGGTCAGGAGAACATAAGTTTGTCTGACCGCCATTATTTTCTAGTCTATTTAGCGTTACCCAATGTGCACCTTGGAGGCGAACTAGCATTACACATATTTAATTAAAAAATATGATTGCTGGAACAGGTTTGAGGAAACTAATAGGAACAATATATATCAGGGATAACAACTAATTCATGATCTGTGAAGATATATCAATGTCATTAAATTTAATCTTTATTTCGTGTGATATTGAATTGTCAATAACAGCCATCCCAATCAGCTGTTGACATTGTTGGTGTGTATTTTCAATGCGAATTTGTTCTATCTATATTTTTACTGATTTTCACTAAATAAAATGAGAACTCATTAAATTATACATTTTGAATATCATCAATATTCATTATTCCAAATAATTTTTTTCATCATAAATTGATTGGTTGAAAAATTTTTTAGAAACTAAGATTTACTCAAAATTATTCAAATTTTCGAATTAATGGATTAATCTAATTTTTAATTTGAATGAATTATCGATTATTAATTTTCAATTGGATTATTTATTATTTATTTATTTATTTATTTATTCAGGTGATACACATACTATAATTAGGAAAGAAAAAACAGGCAATTGCCCAAAACTTCTTCAGTTTCTGGATTTCACATATTAAAAATAGTCCAAACAATTAGGTTAAGTTCAAATTTTGATTTCTGCCAAAGTTTCCGCACCATCCGAGGAAGATAACACAGATATAAAATTGATTTTGAATTTCACATGTTGATATAAAGCCGAAAAACAATAATCAATCTAAATTCAATTAAATTAATGAAATAAATTAAAAAATTGGAGACAAAAATTAGACACTCACTTTCAGCTACTTTACAGCTGTTTTTTCTTTAAATTATCAAGTTTAAAATAAATTAAAGTTGTTATTAATAACAAATTATACAGAATTATACGTTTGATGGATTTCAGCCATCATTTTACCCATAATCAACTACTTCTCATATTTAATGGTAGACCTAACTGTAGCAAAAATTTAATGTGAAATACATGCGCAAAGTTCCTCTGCTGCACTCAAGAAACCATTCCGCCCTCGCCTACGGCTCGTGCGTAAACGTTTATTTCGGTGCAGCAAACTGTCACTTTGCGCACTAGTTGCACAAATAACTATTGTAACCTCTTTCTCGTGCATGAGGTAGGTAGGTAGAGCAGTTTATTCAAAAGAACACATAGTCGAGCTATATGACCTGTAGAACTGCTTTTTTGACGACTTTTAAAAAATCATCAAATTTTACATTATTTACAGAAAGGAGTAAACTCTGAAAACAATAGGCTATATACAATAGTATGATCATATAGTTTTAAATATGTAAAATATGTAGCCGCCAATCGTCATTATTCGAGGAATCGTACAATGAGCAAGGAAAGTTGTGTGAGTGTACCACACCAGATTGTTCATGTAAATTTTTACTGTATCAATAATATTCTATACTCACATCTATAGCGAGGTCCACGTTAAAATGGCAGTGAAGAAAGATGGGAGAAAAACGATGCTGATCCCCTCTATGTCTTGTCAATGCCTTCTATAGACGGTAGCTGATACAGGTTTATTGATGTAATATCAACTGTTCATTCTAGTTTAAAATAATCAATTATATTTTATTAAGCAAGAAATTATATTTTTCAATAATTCCATAATTGATTCCAATAATCAAGATGAAATATTTTGTTAATCAATTATTAATTCTACATTGTTAAAAGACTATCTGCCAACAGAGCGAAGCGAGAAAGAGATAGCGCTATCTGCTTTGTGTTGTATGATAGACAAGGATAGCAATACCATTACTAATGAAACACTGCCATTATAACGTGGACCTCGCTATATTGAATCTAAATTTTCATTTACATTTTTACTGTATCAATATTCTTCCTTACTCACATCTATATTGATTCTAAATTTGTATTCTATTTCTGATCAAATTATCTGTGAACATATTTTTTCCAAATCAATTTCAGATCAATTTTCAACCAAGTCAATCCTATTAAGAGTACGCAAAGTAATACTTTGCGCACTAGAGCGGAAAAGTGATTCTTTGCGTTCTGTAATCAGTGCAGGAATGGCTACTTTTCAAGGTACCTGTAGGAAATAGTTATTTGTGCAACTAGTGCGCAAAGTGACAGTTTGCTGCACCGAAAGAAACGTTTACGCCCGAGCCGTAGGCGAGGACGGAATGATTTCTTGAGTGCAGCAGAGGAACTTTGCGCACGTATTTCACATTAAGTTTTTCCTACAGTTACCATTGAATATGAAAAGTGGGTAATTATGGGTAAAATTGCATGAAATGCATCAAATATTTTCTGTGTAATTTTATTATTGATAAAAAACTTAATCCTAAAATCCTAAAGCCCTCGTTGTCCTTGGTTATAATATATAATGTAATAATTAGCGCGTTGTGCTTGGTTGCACCTCTGCTCACTATAGCAGCCACAGCAGTCACTGTTACCAACTTCATTTTGATTTTGCTGCACTGGTGCTCCATATAACCTACTAAGTATTTTGCGTTGCCATGTTGCAAATCTGGAGTGCAGAAAAATTTTTCCCGCACTAGAGCGGAAAAGTGATTCTTTGCGTTCTGTAATCAGTGCAGCAATGGCCACTTTTCAACGTAACTGTAGGAAAAGTTCATTTCTTGAGGATGATTTTGATTTCCTGATAGTTTTCCAGGAAGGAGACTCATGCCATTTGATAGAGCTGATAAATAACTATACAGCGTATGAATAAGAAGAAAAATTGGGATTCAGTAACTTTTCTAATAAAAACTTTTTTTGAAGTACAGATGATTCACTACTTTGAAGTAGAAAGATACTTGAAACCTTCAATTGTAGTAATTACAATATTCTCTATTTCAAATTACAATAACAAGATACTTTTGACAGTGGAAAAGCGGGCGATGAAAATTGCAGACTTTTCATTCCCCTCCATTTTGCCGCTTAGCATTCATATTCGTGCAGCCGTTCAGTTTTTCCCTCAATCACCATTTACTCATCCAGTCATCCCTTTCCAGGGAAAACATGCACTGTCGTTATTACTGGGAGAATGCATCCACACAGGGAAAATTATCTTTCCCTACTTTTCCTTCTTTTTTTGGACCAGAGAAGGTAGTCACGGAAGAAATACAACTAGACTATAGAGACGATGAAGGATCGAAAGAAGCGTTAGAAGAGGACGAGGTAGACTTGGGGTGAAAAAAAGAAGAGGTAGAAGGAGAAGAAGAAGAAAATAAAAAAGAAGAAGAAGGAGGAGAAGGAGGTGGAGGAGGAGGGGTAGAAGGAGGAGTAGGAGGAGGAGGAGGAGGAGATGAAGAAGAAGAAGAAGAAGAAGAAGAAGAAGAAGAAGAAGAAGAAGAAGAGAAGAATAAGAAGAAGAAGAAGAAGAAGAAGAACAACAACAACAACAACAACAACAAGAAGAATAAGAAGAAGAAGAAAAAGAAGAAGAAGAAGAAGAAGAAGAAGAAGAAGAAGAAGAAGAAGAAGAAGAGAAGAAGAGGAAGAAGAAGAAGAAGGAGAAGAGGGAGAAGGGAAGAAGAGGTATAAGAAGGAGGAGAAGAAGTAGAAGGAGAAGAAGAAGAAGAAGAAGAAGAAGAAGAAGAAGAAGAAGAAGAAGGAGAAGAGGGAGAAGGGAAGAAGGGGTATAAGAAGGAGGAGAAGAAGTTGAAGAAGAAGACGAAGATGAAGAAAAAGAAGAAGATGAAGAAGAAGAAGATGACAAGGGAAGTAGATGTGGAAACAAAAGAGAATGAACAGAAAGGAGAAGAATGTGATCGACTGAAATAAGAAGAGATAGAGAAGTACGAGGAGAATGTGGAAGGATGACAGATAGAAGAGGAGGAGAAAAATGTTGATGAAGAAGAAGAAGAATAAAAACAGAAGAAAATAAAGAACGGAAGGCAGGAGAAGGAGAAGAAAGAGAGGGAGGAGAAGATGAGGAAGAAGGAGAATATGAAAACAAAGCAGAAGAAGAGTAAGAAGGGAGAGAGGGAGGAGAAGATGAAGAAGAAAGAGAATATGAAAACAAAGCAGAAGGGGAATAAGAAGAGGGAGAGGGAGGAGAAAAAGAAGAACTGGAAAAGAGATATAAAAGGAGAAGGATAAGGTGAGGAAGTATGAAGAGAACGAAGAGTAGAAAGAGGATGGAGTAGTAGTAGGATCGATTGATTGATTGATTGATTGAGTACTATATTTATGTAGATTACAATATATACTGGCTTATACACTTATATACAATAGCTTACAATACAGCAAAATCATAGATGAGTTTACATAATATAGACTAAGAAAATAATTATTGAACTGTATATGATATGAAAAAGTAATTTGTAATATAATAACTATGGATAATTATATTGTTATGCATCTACATAAATTGGCGGAGCTTTAGACATATCAATGTCCATTCTTCGGAAAGAATATTCGAAGTATTCTTCCCACTAACTCTCCACCTAGGAGAAGGAGAAGGAGGAGGAGAATAAGAAGAGAGGAAGATGAAGAAGAAGAAGAAGAACTAGAACACGAACAACCACAAGAGACAGACGGAGAAGAAGAAGAAGAAGAAAAAGGAAGTCAATAAGAGAACTAGAACAAGAACAAGAAATTGAACAAAAATAAGAAGAAGAGGAGGAGTAGAAACAAGTGGAAGAAGTGGATGGAAAGAAAAATATTCTGAGGAGAAAAGAAAACCCAAGAAGAAGAAGAAGGAGAAAAGAAAACCCGTTCCAAAGTGGAAAAGAGCACCCTTTTTAATGACAAGGAAAATTCGTTTCCTTCGGAGTTAGTCTCGGTCGACAACAGAAGAAATATTAAACTAAACAAAAGTCATAAATTGTCAGAGAAGTATGAGTTATGGCTGATTACAGCATGATAATGCATATCCGTGGGGAAAGACTCTGGCTTATTATTCTCTCCTATTCTGAAATAATATTATAGTCTTTCCACCGTCTCAATAGTTGTCTGTGTACTTTTTATGGGCATATCCATCACACTGTGAACAAGTAGGAAAATTATAGTGAGGTTCTCGTTATAAGGGCAGTGGAGAAAGATAGGATAACATCGTTGCCGTTCCTCTCTTTTGTCAATGCCTTCTATAGACGGTAGCTGATGCAGGTTTATTGATGTAATATTAATTGGTCATTCTCGTTTAAAATAATCACCTATGTTTTATTCATCAAAATATATTTTTCCTACAGTTACGTTGAAAAGTGGCCATTGCTGCACTGATTACAGAACGCAAAGAATCACTTTTCCGCTCTAGTGCGGGAAAAATTTTTCTGCACTCCAGATTTGCAACATGGCAACGCAAAATACTTAGTAGGTTATATGGATCAACAGTGCAGCAAAATCAAAATGAAGTTGGTAACAGTGACTGCTGTGGCTGCTATAGTGAGCAGAGGTGCAACCAAGCACAACGCGCTAATTATTATTATTCATTATATATTATAACCAACGACAACATTTTTATTCAATTTGACAATAAATTAAGGTTTTTATCAATAATAAAATTATACAGAAAAACATTTGATGCATTTCAGGCAATTTTACCCATAATTACCCACTTATCATATTCAATGGTAACTGTAGGAAAAACTTAATGTGAAATACGTGCGCAAAGTTCCTCTGCTGCACTCAAGAAACAATTCCGCCCTCGCCTACGGCTCGGGCGTAAACGTTTCTTTAGGTGCAGCAAACTGTCACTTTGCGCACTACTTGCACAAATAACTATTTCAATGATAAAATAATAAATAAATAATTTATTGGTGGAATTAAATAGAGAATGCATTTATTCAAATGCTAATTAATATATAATTATTATTTAACGAAAATCCCAAATAAATGCTGCAAATCACCCCGAAGACCTCTGCTACTGCAGACATTGACAACAGTAGAATTTCCATCTAGCTGTTAGCCCTGTTGTCAATGTCTGCAGTAGCAGAGGTCTTCGGGGTGATTTGCAGCATTTATTTGGGATTTTCGTTAAATAATAATTAAATAATTTATTGTCAAAAACATAAAAATGTCATAACAACGTCATCAGCTTACAGTAATATCACATTTTATTTTCATTATTCTAATCTATTTTATTTTCAAATTCAATTGCCTAGCACTTTCAAGTCAAAAAACAAACATTTACACAAATAACTTTCAAAATTGAATTTTGAAAAACTCAATAAACCTTATACAAAGATTTTCCAACTAGCAAATTCTTTGACACCCGTTCAAAACTCGTTCAAAACATCTCTATAGTTGAGAGTAAATATTTGAACGAGCATTAGCGAGTTCTCACTTTTGGCTTACTGATGGCCAAAGTCGTTGACCATCTGTTTGTATGTTTCATTTCATTTCATTTATTCATAGACAATAAATACAATGCAGGCTAAAACAACAGGCATTCGCCCAAAACTGCTTTAAACCTTAATTTTGAATACACAGGCTAGAGGTTATGTGAATGATAACTTAATTTTTTGAGTTCAAAAAATGTATTTACTATATTAATTTTGAATTTATCAGATTATTTAATTTTAAAATCCAAACAAAAATCTTCCTTCACAATCACAAAAAATATTAAACTGTTCTACAATAACTTGAGAAACAATTGATCAATCAGATTCAAATGTTGAAAACTTATTCTCCGAACCTTTTAACAGGTCAAGTTCGTTGGACAACAAAATTGACTCACTCTTTCGTCCTTTTTCAGGATATAAAAGTAACATTGAAAGTGCAAAAATTTTGTTGTTTTTATCATTTAATCAGCTGAAGAATTCATTGCATACAATTGCTACAGTTTTCCCATTCATTCATTCATTCATAACATCATTTGGCTGTTGTATAAATTAGAACTGGAACCGTTTTGGGCGTACATTAGCCTGTGGTACTTTTCTGTAAGTTGTATAATAATTCTGAATGATTGAATAAATAAATAAATAGCTTTAGCTGAGGCTACTTGGGAGCTATCACACTGAGTGCCGGTTGTACAACAGCCGGTTAAATTTTAACCGTGATTAATTCCACGAGAACTGATCAATCTTTTCAAAAACGCCTTCTCCATTTGGTTCTCGTAACGTTAATCACGGTTAAAATTCAACCGGCTGTTGTGAAGACGGCTTCTCTGATTGGTTCTCGTGGAATTAATAACGGTTAAAATTTAACCGGCTCTTGTGCAACCGGGCCTGACAGTTTTTCATACGCTGATACAAGATTTCGGTTGATTAATATTCAACATAATTTACAACTTCTACATCAACAAATTGATACAGATTGAGATATCAGTGTTCGGTTCACGTCATTCATTTTCTCTTGGAACTTTATTCACTGAATTGAATCTCATTTATTCATTTATCTACTAATTTTCGTGTATTTTTTGTCTGTTATTTACTAATTTTCGTGTATTTTTTGTCTGTTATTTACTAATTTCCGTGTATTTTTTGTCTGTTATTTACTAATTTTCGTGTATTTTTTGCCTGTTATTTACTAATTTTTGTGTATTTTTTGTCTTTGTCTGTATTTACTAATTTTTGTGTATTTTTTGTCTTTGTCTGTTATTTACTAATTTTCGTGTATTTTTTGTCTGTTCCAGATGAGTTTCGAAGTAAGGTGGCGTGTGAAAATGACGTTTTGCAACTGAAATGCAACCCAAATTCAAGGATTGCTGTCTATTCAGCAAGTTTTGGCAGAACCGAATATGAGAGCGTCAGATGTCCACAGCCTCAGGGTGTCAGAGAAGAAAGTAAGTAAATTCAAATACAAATTTTATTCCTACAAAGTAAAAACATTTCAACTATAAAACACAAATGCGATGAATAAAGCTGCGTCTACACCAAAGTTAATAACAAAATGTTAATAACAGAATCCTTATAGATTCTATTAGATTGAACATAACTTATCATACACATGATGAACATATGTGTTTGTGTTTGTTCCGTTCAATCTAATAGAATCTAGTTATTAACATCAAAATTTACTCGTTTATCTGAGTATTGAAGAGTGTAAATTGTATTTTTGAAAGTGAAAGTCACATAACCAACATTTTGATTTGGACAGTATAGTATAAATTGGAAATGGGACAGTTTTGGGCATGAGCCTGTTGTGCCTTTCCTCATGTCAAGTATTTGTACACAATGTAAATAAATAACTAAATAACATTTTGTTAATAACTTCGGTTTAAACCCAGCTTTAAAATCAATTCGAATAAACAACATTCCTTACTAAAAAATAATAAATTGAACAATAATTATTGTATTAATAGTATCAATACCTCTATTCCTAACTTATTAAGTTTGTAGAGTAAATATTGATGTTGTGGAACTTTTCTCTAGAGACTCGAGAAATTGTCAAAAAATCCACTTTATTTTAATAAAAATGGTTAATATTCTACAGGAGCATGCTCACACATCACCAGCACACACGAAAGCATGCTCCTGTAGAATATTAATACTAAAAAATTAATATTAATTACTAAAAAATAATAGATTGAACAATAATTATTGTATTAATAGTATCAATTATACCTCTATTCCTAACTGATTAAGTTTGTAGAGTGAATATTGATGTTGTGGAACTTTTCTCTAGAGACTCGAGAAATTGTCAAAAATCCACTTTATTTTAATAAAAATGATTAATATTCTACAGGAGCATGCTCACACATCACCAGCACACACGAAAGCATGCTCCTGTAGAATATTAATATTTTTTATTCAAATAGAGTGGATTTTTGACAACTTCTCAAGTCTTTCCAATTAAAGAGGTGGATTCCAAAAGGTTTTAAGTCAAAAAAGTGAATTTCTCAGGAACTAATTTTTTCTATTTTTGATAATATAATTGAATGCTACTTTGGAATAAAATCAGTCATGTAATTTGCAGTTTTAAATCCTTCTTTCAAGACAATTAAAAGTGAGATTCAATCACAAAATAATTTTTTTAAGGTGTTAATTAATATTTGGTTATTTTCCAAAACGACTTCAAGTCAGTGACTTATTAAGCACTTCTGGAAAATTCATATGGGACACAACTTCAAACTATTATTATTTATAAGAGTATTGATAGTCAGAGCTTGTCTTTAAGATGCCAACAAAGGTTTTAATAACTATCTAAGTACATGACGAAATATTAATTTTTATTTATAAAAATTAATCACATTCTTCTTCATTTCACTGACACGATTCACTATCAAAGTCAATCAGTCAGCATAACCTCGAAATCACAGCAAATAGGTGCTGACTGCTGGAAGTCGCGCATGCGCAAATAGGTGCTGACTGCTGGAAGTCGCGCATGCGCAAATAGGTGCTGACTGCTGGAAGTCGCGCATGCGCAAATAGGTGCTGACTGCTGGAAGTCGCGCATGAGCAAAACGCTTGGCAGCTGACGTAAGCCTGTTTGGAAAGAACAGGGCATGACTAAAGCACTTTTGGGAAAAATTACTCAATGTGTATAATATACTTGACTGTTATGGCATGAATTGTTTTCCAATGTTAGAAATGATGCTCTAGGATCAGATTCAACAAAAATGTGAAAAAAATTACTTAAGCCCTTTTGGATTCCACCTCTTCATATTATCGCTAACTGATAAAAATTATAATGTAATACAATCAAACTGAATGGATTGAGGATTATCATTACACTATTATTTGACACTCCCAATAGCATAAATTAGTGAAATTTGATTGCCTGATTGCCAAGAAACAAACAAGTCATAAGCAACGTCAAATACAACAAATTCAATGTACTGCAGAAAAACATTTACTATAACGGGGTGTACTATATCCCATCAATGACAAGAGTAGTAGTAAAACCATCTTTATTGACAAAATTATAGTAAACAATACAATATTAGAATTTATAACACAAATTAAATTATATTTGATATTATTACTTTCCTTGCCCTATTACCAAAGGTAAGGGAAGTATTGCTTTCCGAAAAAAATTAAGGTACCCCAATTTCTAAATTTCTATACGTTTGAAGGTCACCTGAGTCCAAAAAACTGGTTTTTGGGTATTGGTCTGTATGTGTTTGTGTGTGTGTGTGTGTGTGTGTGTGTGTGTGTGTGTGTGTGTGTGTGTGTGTGTGTGTGTGTGTGTATGAGTGTATGTGCGTCTGTGTACACGATATCTCATCTCCCAATAAACGTAATGACTTGAAATTTGGAACTTAAGGTCCTTTCACTATAAGGATCCGACACAAACAATTTCGATCAAATGCAATTCAAGATGGCGGCTAAAATGGCGAAAATGTTGTCAAAAACAGGGTTTTTCGTGATTTTCTCGAAAACGGCTCCAACGATTTTGATCAAATTCATACCTAAAATAGTCGTCGATAAGCTCTATCAACTGCCACAAGTCCCATATCTGTAAAAATTTCAGGAGCTCCGCCCCATCAATGCAGATAGAATCCCAATTATCAGGCTTCAGATACAATTGAAACAAAAAAAAAAACAAGTGGAGTAGATTGAGCATGAAAATCTCTACAATTAATGCTCAGTAACATTTTCACCTAAAATTGAAAATAGGCTTTAAATTCGAGAAAATGTGATTATTCAATTGCAAATTATTGTTGATTCTATTAAATCATTCACTATGTAGAGATAGCAGACCTCATGTGTGTCTCCAGCGTTATTACCCTGTTACCAGCTGGCTCAAATCACTGAATAGTAGACTTGAGATGCGCGGGAACACTAGCGTCAGGTGATCAATTTTCATAACGGCAAGGAAAGTTGTGTGAGTGCGCCACACCAGATTTTTATTAGGTTGGTGACTGGCATAACCTTTGAAGTTTTCTACCAGGAGTCGGTCATAGCCTAATAATTGAATTGCAATATGAATAATACTTTCTCAATGACAATAAAAAATATGTATCTAGTTGTTTTGATGGAATTGATTGCTATGATATCAAAGGTGAATTACTAGATAACTAGTAGTTCTGTGAACAGTGGACCTCCTCCAGTATTCTCATCCACAAGTACCTGATTGAAACTATAGACCTTATGGGAATACAGCAATAGACTGGCTTCTCCACACATCTGTGTAATCATTTGTCAGCTGATTTATGATGAATAATTCTATAGTCTGATTTTTACTCCAATATTGGCGTATGAGGAGGCTCCTTTTTCCTTTTATATTATCCTGGAAATGAAAAATTTCCAAAATCCTAGTATATACGTCGACGCGCAATTAAAAAAGGAACATACCTATCAAATTTCATGAAAATCTATTACCGCGTTTCGCCGTGAATGCGCAATATATAAACATTTAAGCATTCAAACACTCAAACATTCAAACATTCAAACATTCAAGCATTCAATTATTCAAACATGCAAACATTCAAACATTCAAACATTCAAACATTCAAACATTCAAACATTCAAACATTCAAACATTAAGAGAAATGCCAAACCGTCGACTTGAATCTTAGACCTCACTTCCCTTGGTCAGTTATTATTAAACGAAAATCCTAATCAAATGCTTTAAATCAATATTATTGCTTGATTTATTAGCGACTGAGCAAATGCGATTTCTATTTATTTCCATCTATGAATCACTGGAACGTTTTATTTGAATCTAAGTGCCGGTTGCACAACAGCCGGTTAAATTTTAACCGTGATTAATTTCACGAGAACCAATCAGAGAAGGCCTTCTTGATAAGACGGCTTCTCTGATTGGTTCTCGTGGAACTAATCACGGTTAAAATTTAACCGGCTGTTGTGCAACCGGCACTAAGTCTATGAATGAAACCTACATCCATCATCAATTCGAATTCAGAGAGAAATAATGAATCAAATCAATAGTCTTCTCGTCGGCTGACTCTCATTGAGAGCATCTCATAGTCTTCATTAATAACTCCAACAAATCTTCACTATGTTCAAACTGAGGGATGCCTCAAACAGGTAGAGTCAACCGCTAAAAGCTCTTAAAAGCTTCCACTGAAACTTGTTTGTAAAACACTTCATAATCTAAATTATCCGCCGAATTTTGATGGCTGGTTTGTGATCATTAGAATTCAATCTAATCTAGATTTGATACTGTATCATGTGTATCATATTGTGTTGATACTGTATCATGTTGTGGTTGTTCATGTTCTATAGTGAGGTCCACGTAATAATGGCAGTATTTGATCATCATTGGTAATGCTATCCTTGTCCATCATTCCACAAAGCAGATGAAGCTATCCTTCTCTATATAGTGAGGTCCACGTTATAATGGCAGTATTTGATCATCGTTGGTGTTGCTATCCTTGTCCATCATTCCACAAAGCAGATGGAGCTATCCTTCTCTATATAGTGAGGTCCACGTTATAATGGCAGTATTTGATCATCATTGGTGTTGCTATCCTTGTCCATCATTCCACAAAGCAGATGAAGCTATCCTTCTCTATATAGTGAGGTCCACGTTATAATAGCAGTATTTGATCATCATTGGTGTTGCTATCCTTGTCTATCATTCCACAAAGCAGTTGAAGCTATCCTTCTCTATATAGTGAGGTCCACGTTATAATGGCAGTATTTGATCATCAATGGTTTTTCTATCCTTGTCCATCATTCCACAAAGCAGATGAAGCTATCCTTCTCTATATAGTGAGGTCCACGTTATAATGGCAGTATTTGATCATCGTTGGTATTGCTATCCTTGTCCATCATTCCACAAAGCAGATGAAGCCATCCTTCTCTATATAGTGAGGTCCACGTTATAGTGGCAGTGGAGAAGGATAGGAGAACAACGTTGCCGTTCCTCTGTCTTGTCAATGCCTTCTATAGACGGTAGCTGATACAGGTTTATTGATGTAATATCAACTGGTCATTCTCGTTTAAGGCTGTACAAAGGCTAAAAATAAACTTACTACTCGTGATATTTTTCAAAGTTTTTCGATTTGTATACCATCAAGCTATCAAAATGGAAAAGTTTTCTCAGGAAAGCATTTTTTCTGATCATTAATTTTTGAGATATGAGCGCCTGAAGTTTAAATTTTTGGGACAGAACATTTCAAATTTGGTAGGATATAAATCCATGAGATTCAGAGGATGGATTCTTTATGGTATTGTTGATCTAGTAAAACAAACATTTTCTGAAAATATCAGTTTTTGAAAAAGTTATTCAATTTACGAAAAATAACTCAACTAAAAGTTATTTTTAGTAAATTGGATAACTTTCTTAAAAATTGATATTTTCAGAAAATTTTTGTTTTACTAGATCAATGAATAACATGAAGAATCTATCCGCAAAATCTCATGGATTCATCTCTTACCGAATTTGAAATGTTCTGTCCCAAAAATTTAATCTTTAGGCGCTCATATCTCGAAAAGTAATGATAAGAAAAAAATTTTCCTGAGAAAACTTTCAATTTTGATAACTTGATGATTTACAAATCGAAAAACTTTGAAAAATATCACGAGTAGAAAGTTATTCTTAGTCTTTGCACAGCCTTAAAATTATCAATTATATTTATTAAGCAAGAAAATATATTTTCCAATAATTTCATAATGAACTTTCATAACTGAGATGGAATATTTTATGAATTGAATTATTAATTCTACATTGTTAAAAGACGATCCGGCAACAGAGAGCAAAGCGAGAAAGAAATAGCGCTATCCGTTTTGTTGAATGATAGACAAGGATAGCAATACCATTGCAAATCAAACACTGCCCTTATAACGTGGTCCTGACTGGCTGCATATCCTGAATCATCCCTCAATTTCTGGTAGCCGGATTCCATTCATTGTTACAAATGAGAGGGACTTATCTGCTGTATAATTTATTGTACTTGGGTAATGCTTGTGCAAAGAATGTGTACGTTCTGGGTTCTGATAGCTTTAGAACGTCTCACTTGAGTAGGCTACTTATCTGTAAGAGAAGCTGGTTCAATATTTGATAAGAACTCCAGTTAAGATGAAGTGGATGATGAGGAAGTGATGGATATTGATTCTGTAGTTAACAGTGATTTTAATTTCAATATTGATTAATTGAAAGATCCTTAATCCAAGATCCTTGATAGATTATATTGAAGGATTCCAAGATTCTGAGGATATAATTGTTTCATACAAGTTAGCTACCGTACATTATAAAAAATGATAAGGAGAGAAAAAATAAGGTAACCTTGTGCTATTCCTCTCCCAAATTTAGATACGGTTACACATAGTCCGAAATAGGTTGAGCCTTGTATTTGTTGAATTCACAAAATTTCAGCTCTTGATAATAAAATAGAACTTTGTATAATATAAGTTCAAATAATATAAATTTTAATAGAGGACTTCATGGTCTACAACTGGAAAATGTGTTATTAGATTGATTGATTGAGTACTTTATTTATGTAGATTACAATATATACTGGCTTATACACTTATATACAATAGCTTACAATACAGCAAAATTATAGATGAATTTACATAATATAGACTAAGAAAATAATTATTGAACTGTATATGATATGAAAAAGCAATTTGTAATATAATAACTATAGATAATAATCATATTCGTTGATATAATTACAAATCATATGAATATGATTGGGATAGAACAACAGGCATAGCCCAAAACTATTCTGTTCCCAAATTTTGATAAATAATGTCCGAAAAAATAGGTTATGTTCTTATTGAGGAAAATTAAAGTTCAAAGTTCTGTCCAAGAATATATTAGCTAGAAATTTTGAATTCAGAATGATTAAATACCAAGTTTAAATTTTATAGTTGATATAGTCAAATTTTGCACTTAATATCACCGCACTTTGAATAAATTAAGTTATTTCAGAAAATTTTGAAGCCAAAAATATACACACAACTTTCAACCACGCACAGCTGTTACAAACTACATATTGTTATGCATCTACATAAATTGGCGGAGCTTTGGACATATCAATGTCCATTCTTCGGAAAGAATATTAAAAATATCCTCCCCACTAACTCTCTACCAAAAAATAGATAAGAGATCCTTAATAAATTATAATATGATATAATTAAATTTTGGATAACAGAAGTCCAAATAATTTAAGTTTGAACAGAAGACTGCTTGGCTATAGCTGAAAAATGTATTTTTAAATGAGTTTCTTTGAAATAATTCATTACAAATTATCATTTATTCATTCAATAATTACACATTTTAGGAATGTTTTTTGTTTAATGAAGCTGTTTACGACTCTTAAATGCTTCTCCCCCCACATTCATCCAATGATTATTATTCACAAACAATAGCAAATAATGTGGAGACATTACTAATGAGAGAACATGACTTTATTATGGAGAATAATTATTTTCATGAGAATATTATTTTTTGCCAGGTTAACTAAATTCGATTTATTTGACCCTATTACAAATTTCTAGTAAAATTGTTAGTATTCTTTGAAAATGATAGTATTCAACACCGTTTTGATTACAATTGACCGTTTTTATTTCACAAATTTCTATGGAAATATTCATTCTACGAAATGAAGTAATGTTTTCCCTTCAACATTGAAGATTTTAAAATTTATTATATTGATTGGAAGCAACTATTCAATTAGTCGCTCAAAATAATCATCACAGAGTTAACAGTAATATTTTACAAGAAACTATAGTTTCTCAATAATTTAACACACAGTGTAGAATTTCTCCCAAATCAAAGAATAATATTATAATATAGTACACGTTGTAGGTACTGTAATAAAGCCTCCTATAAGATTGATAATGAATTTTTTTAAACCAAGATTGAATATTAGAGTATTCTTGATGTTGGTTATTGATATTGATAGATTAGTAAATGAGAAAAAATAATTAAAATTTATATACATCTTCTACAAGAGATTATCATTTACAATTTCTTATTCATATTGTAGTAATTCACGTACATCAAATATTTACTACGCTTATGCTCATTCAGTTTTCCATTATGTATGGGGAACAGGGTAAGACAGTTTAAAAAACTTTTTATAATACAAAAGAATATTATTAGAGCTGCTCTTGGAGACCCAGACTCTATCCCAGCAGACTAATATTTGAAGAGATGGATCTACCAACGTTACGTCAAACTTATGTGACAAATTTAATCATTTTTACTTTCCTTGCCCTATTACCATAGGTGAGGAGAGTATTGCTTTCCGAAAAAAATTAAGGTACCCCAATTTCTAAATTTCTATACGTTTCAAGGTCCCCTGAGTCCAAAAAACTGGTTTTTGGGTATTGGTCTGTATGTGTGTGTGTGTGTGTGGTGTGTGTGTGTGTGTGTGTGTGTGTGTGGTGTGTGTGTGTGTGGTGTGTGTGTGTGTGTGTGTGTGTGTGGTGTGTGTGTGTGTGTGTGTATGAGGTATGTGCTTCTGTGTACACGATATCTCATCTCCCAATTAACGGAATGACTTGAAATTTGGAACTTAAGGTCCTTCCACTATAAGGATCCGACACGAACAATTTCGATCAAGATGGCGGCTAAAATGGCGAAAATGTTGTCAAAAACTGGGTTTTTCGTGATTTTCTCGGAAACGGCTCCAACGATTTTGATCAAATTCATACCTAAAATAGTCATCGATAAGCTCTATCAACTGCCACAAGTCCCATATCTGTAAAAATTTCAGGAGCTCCGCCCCATCAATGCAGATAGATTCCCGATTATCAGGCTTCAGATACAATTGAAACAAAAAAAATCAAGTGGAATAGATTGAGCATGAAAATATCTACAATTAATGTTCAGTAACATTTTCACCTAAAATTGAAAATAAGCTTTAAATTCGAGAAAATGTGATATTCAATTGCAAATTATTGTTGATTCTATTAAATCATTCACTATGAAGAGATAGCAGACCTCATGTGTGTCTCCAGTGTTATTGCCTGTCACCAGCTGGCTCAAATCTTTGAATAGTAGACTTGTGATGCGCGGGAACACTAGCGTCAGGTGATCAATTTTCATAACGGCAAGGAAAGTTGTGTGAGTGCGCCACACCAGATTTTTATTAATAAATTTACACTCGTCGCACAATACCTTATAATATTCGGCCAACTGTAGTAAATGCTTTCAATATTAATTTTACTTCATTGGCATCTAGTAGACACCAATTTGAATATCAGAGTAATGAACTAATGAACTAATAAAAACAAAGGTATACAGCTGTGCTGAATAATAAGTTCTATTTTTCCGGCTCTAAATTTTGTAAATTACGTAAAAATGTCTCAATTATCAGTGATTTGAGTGTAATATTTTTGTTTCCTATCCAGTTTCTCAACCTTCAAAATTCAAAATTCTTAGTTTTAGTTTTTTTTGAGTGAAAAAGAACTAAATTTCAGAAAAGTGGAATCATAAACTCATTTCGGACTTTTAAATTATTATCTAAATTTGGGAGAGGAATAGTACAAGGAGTACCCTTAGTTTTTCTCTCCCATTCAGTGCTTCTTGTAAAAATTATAATAATAAAATAATAATAATAATAATAAAATAGATAAAATTCCGGAAGACTTTATTAATGATAAAATAACAAAAACCAAATTGAGATTGATAAGATTGTGGGTAAAACAGAACTGTTATTTTAAAATTGAGAATTGAGTTGGCTAAATCAACAATTTTTGGCAATATTAATTATTGTGTAAAAATTATCAAAACTTTACAATTTTTATATTTTTTTCTGTGTATCTATATTTTCTTTATCAAGTACTTGACTATTGATAAAATTCAACATCCATAGATTATCATCCATCAACAGAATAATTGTATTATTTGTACTGCTGTTATTAGATTGAAAAATGTATTTCTTATTTTTAGAATTCGTGACTGGAGCTCATGGCTTCTTTTTCCAGTCACGCCAAAAGCTATTGTAATTTAATGATTATTTTGTTTGTAAAAATATTCTTGTATTTGGCAATAGATTCATTAATTCATTAATTCATTAATTTATTGTAATATTCTATAAATTATACATAAAGAAATAGTTATGATGAAGCATATAAAGAACAAGACTAAAAATTGTAATCTTCCAATATAATTAAATCTATATATATAAAAGCGAAATGGCACTCACTGACTGACTGACTGACTCACTCACTCACTCACTCGCATAATTAAAAATCTACCGGACCAAAAACGTTCAAATTTGGTAGGTATGTTCAGTTGGCCCTTTAGAGGCGCACTAAGAAATCTTTTGGCAATATTCTAGCTCTAAGGGTTTAAAATTCGTCTTTTAGCATGTATATTCTTCTTCTCCCAATTTCTTAATTATAATTGAAATTTCCATATCATATGTTACTATAGAACTATAATCTAGATAGAGTACCTCTTCGAAACAGTTGTTAACTGGTAACTGAATTAATAATTTTGTCAGGTTGGCATTAAGTTGAGTTGACTTTGTTAGGTTGGCACCAAGTTGAAGATTGAAATGCATTTATCGCGGAAAAATTGATTGGGCACTGCTACTTCAATCCTGGGAATATTATATTACTAGCCGTCAGGCTCGCTTCGCTCGCCATATCCGTTTAGCCAGACGTTTAGTCTGGACCCCCGACTGGATTGTTCTAACATATGATAAAAATGCTCAAATGAAAAATGCAGGCGAGCGAAGCGAGCCTGCTGATCTCATTCTTGGACGATCCAGTCGGGGGTCCAGGGGGCGGAGCTCCCTGGCTAGACGGATATGGCGAGCGAAGCGAGCCTGACGGCTAGTGATTTATATTGAAGGGTGAAGTAATACCATAGAGAAACAATAGTGTAAGTAGATATCCCATGGTATAGGACGTTTATGTCGCAACTTTTTCTGTTATCTCAAGCCGATAGTCCACGTAGTTCTTTCCCGTGAAGTTGTGTGACGCTCGTAGACTCTCATACTGTGCCGTTGAAACACTCTCACCCCAACAAAACAGTAAAAATCGACAATAATCGACAGTAATCGTCTTGAGATAACAGTAAAAGTTGCGACATAAACGCCCTATACCATGGGATATCTATTTACGCTATTGTTTCTCTATGGTAATACGAAGTAATCTTGCGTAGTAAATTGAATACAACTATTCAACATGAAGCAAGTACCATAATTATCTATTATAATTATTACCCTCAACAAATGCTCATTTTCTCACTCATGTAATTCATTCCTGATTTCGAAATTAGTATACAATCCTACTAATTCCTGAAATTTGCATCACCAAAAAAAAAAAACACCAGACCAATTCAAATTCAAAAATGTAAATTGTTGCTCTTAAACAAGCTTGGTTCACAAAGCAAAGGCAGAAATTTTCATTTGTAAAGTAGCTTATTAACGTTTTTTTAAAAATTGGATAAAATATTTCAGCACTCACTAGATTAAATATACTCAACTTAAATTCAACCTCCTATTCTTTTACAGTTAGTGCATTTTATTACTGTTAGTCTATTACCACACTTTACTATTAATTTACTATTTATACCACTGTACAGATATTTAGAACATAATAAACCCATTTTTCATACACTTAAAAAATATAGTCTGTTTCTTTATCCTTTACTAACTCATACAGTACGTATATTATCAAAATGATAATAAATCCCATATGCGGACAAGCTCCTTGAGCTTTGCATATGTGTATTATTTTTCAGTTAAAAACTTGTTTTTATTTGTATGAAGATGTTTTATGTTATGTATTTTCTTTGACTGAGAATAAACATTTTATTTATTATTCTATTTTATTTTTATGATTAGGAAAGAAAAAATAGGTACTGTAACCTTATTGTGTTATTCCTCCTCCAAATTTAGATAAGGTTACACATAGTCCGAAATAGGTAGGTTCTGAATGATAAATAAGTAAGTAAGTAAATAAAATGAAAGCATAAGTTTGATGTAGTATTGTCAGCACCATAGATACATTTTCATAAAAATAGATTTTCTATTTAAATGTTATGTGTTCACTTTGTATTATGAATAGGACTATACAAACACATCATATATGTTTTACATTTTCAATTAATGTCATCCCAATCCCAATTATAGTTTAAAATGAGAAGAGGTTGCACAAAATCAATGAAAACTCTACAAATTTGATAAATTTGTTTATTTTTCTGTGTTTTGTTGGTAAAATCGACAATTTTTGTGTGTTTACAGCTTGCCTTGTGAGCTACGCCACAGAGACAGTGATGCAGATATGTCATGGAAAGAGAAGGTGCACCTTATCAGCTGATGCCTCCACATTTGGCAATCCGTGTCAGAAGGAGTCACGCATGTACCTCAAGGTCGTCTACACGTGTGGTCAGTCATTTTACTATTCATTCAATAATATTCTCGTTCATTGATAAATCCAATTTACTCATTCATTCATTCATACATTCAGAAGGAGTCACGCATGTATCTCAAGGTCGTTTACACGTGTGGTCAGTCATTTTACTATTCATTCAATAATATTCTCGTTCATTGATAAATCCAATTTACTCATTCATTCATAAATTGAGAAGGAGTCATGCATGTACCTCAAGGTCGTCTACACGTGTGGTCAGTCATTTTACTATTCATTCAATAATATTCTCATTCATTGATAAATCCAATTTACTCATTCATTCATAAATTGAGAAGGAGTCACGCATGTACCTCAAGGTCGTCTACACATGTGGTCAGTCATTTTACTATTCATTCATTCATTTATTTATTTATTATTATTTATTCATTCATTTATTAATTTATTACCGTTCAACATCACAATAGTTATAGACAACGTTAAAAATTATAGTTTAGCAACATAGTCAATCTATATTATAACATAAAGGGCTATTGTAGAAAACACCAGTAAAATAACAAACAAGTAAAATATTACATAGAAGAAATAAACCTGGATACTAGAAAAAATAGTGGTAAATATAGTTCATCTTAAATAATAATATGTTGAAATTCGAAAAATTCTCTGACACTATATGGTCAAAATAACATACATGTAAAATATTACATAAACGAAATAGACCTGTATACAAGAAGAAATAGTAGGAAATAGTTCATCTCAAAGAATGATAATTATGTTGAAATTTGGAAAATTCTTTAACACTATAAAATGGTGAAAATAACATACAACTAAAATATTACATAAAATAAATAAACCTGAATACTGGAAAAAATAGTAGAAAATAGTTCATTTCAAAGAATAATATGTTGTTAATTCGAAAAACTCTTTGACACTTCAAAATGAATTTTTAATTAACCAGATATGTAGCCTTTTTCTCAATAATTGAAATGGAGCTTCTATTCATGTGGTAATTAATCATTCTCACTCCAACAGCATCATAGCTATCCTGCCATCTATAGTGAGGTCCACGTTATAATGGCAGTGGATAAAAATAGGAGAATAGCGATGCCGATTCTCTGCATTAATTAATTATATTCCTACACTGTCAACAAACAAAATTGGCTTCGTTGTGGACCTAGATAAGGATAGTACCACCGGCTTTGTCGAATGATAGACAAGGATAGCAAAACCAAAGTTGAACAAATACTGTCATTATAACGTGGACCTCACTATAGTCAGCCTACAGAAAGGTATTTCTATAGTGAAGTCCACGTTATAATGGCAGTGCTTGATTAGCAATCCTTGTCTATCATTCAACAAAGCGGATAGCGCTATCTCTTTCTCGCCTTGCTCTGTTGCCAAATCGTCTTTTAACAATATAGAATTGATAATTTATTAACAAAATATTTCATCTTGATCATGAATAATCACTATGAAAATATTGAAAAATATAATTTCTTGCTTAATGAAATATAATATTCTATTTAAAACGAGAATGAACAGTTATTATTACATCAATAATAAACCTGTATTAGCTACCGTCTATAGAAGGCATTGACAAAACAGAGGATACGTTGATCTCCTATCTTTCTCCACTGCCATTATTGAAATCACTTCAATAAACCTGTATCAGCTACAGTCTATAGAAGACGGTACTCCATAGAATACTGGCATTGACAAGACGGAGGATCGGCAACATTGTTCTCCTATCTTTCTCCACTGCCATTATAACGTGGACCTCACTATACTTAGAAATGAATTACCAGACTTTTGAAATAGGGTAACAGAGCTGAAAATCACTCTGTATTATCACATATATATTTATATTATATTTATTATAATTATGATTTGTAATTGTCAATGAAATAAATAAATAAATATATTATGAATATTATATACATTTCATTTCTTTAAATATCAGGGCACCGAGCTTCGCTCGTTATTTTTATTTATTGATTAACAGAACATAATTCTCTTAAATGATCGTGTTTATATTTCACAGCTGGCTATAATTATGTCATCTTATGAATTTCGGGGATGCGATATTTTGATTTTTCACATACTCACTCGCTCACTCACTTTTTTACTATCCACAGCTGTTTCAGCCAAGGATGAATTATCCGCCTTTTAATGTCGTTCAGCGAGTTTTCCCAAGGATGAGACCTAGTGCAATTGAATTTTTATATCATCAACCTACTATGTTCCAAATTTCGTGAAAATCGTTAGAGCTGTTTTCGAGATCCGTTGAACACAAATAACATAAATAACAGATATAAAAATATAAACAGATGTACAGAAATATTGCTCTCTTGATATAATAGGATATATAGTATAGCTATTCGGGTATAAGTATTTACAACCTATTGAAATTGTCTTATTGGTTAAAGTCTATTTTCAACCTATAAATGGATGTAAGACAGCAATAAAGAATAAATGAATTAATATTTTGAGATTTAAGATATAAAAATAACCAGATAACAAGATATAAGAATATAAACAGATATACAGAAATTGCTCTCTTAATACAATAGGATATGTAGTATAGCTATTCAGGTATAAGTATAAACAATCTATTGAAATTGTCTTATTGGTTAATGTCTATTTTCAACCTATAAATGGATGTAAGACAGCAATAAAGAATAAATAATTAAATATTTTTGAGATTTGTCCTTTTCGTAATCTGAAACTGGAATTTTTTTGTGACAGTCCCCAGAAAAGTTCTGAGAGAACAGTACGAGGACCGTCTGGAGGATGACGAGCATCTAGAGGGGGAATACCTAGACATGGACTACGATGCAGTCGACGATCTCTTCAGAGAGCCGGACTCCTTCTCCCCCTCACCCAACCTGGCCGGCAACCTCAGTGGTCTCCTCCCCCAGAGGCCCTCTTCACCCCCACCTCCCTCCCAGCCCCACAAGGAGGACAAGCTCAAAGGTCAGTGGTCAGGTGTTTTATTTGTACTTGTTCGATTTTGTATTTTTGTAGAATGAAAATCATGTCATGTATGACAGCTGTTATTTTATTTTATTTATTTCATACATTGATGCCATCATAGGCACCCTTAATACAAGGCCGCGGCCTACGATATTGCAACGTTGCAGTGTAGGCTTAGAATCTAAAGCTGCGTACACATATACGCGCTTCCAACCCACACCGAGCACGCTCCGCCCTCGTACCGCCCTCGTTCCTCCATCGAACCACAGTCGCTCCACCCACGCACCCATCATGAACGTTACGGAAGATGTTAGATCTTCTCGCGTTCCCCGGTCGAACCACTGTTGTATAATAATAAATAATAAATTTGTTTTATTGACCAATAAATACATTTGTACAGTACATTTCAGGCCTCGTCAAAAGTTCAAGATTACATGATGTAAGTCACTAGCATAAATACATTTTTCGTCAACATCTTATTCTTAATAAAACTTGAATGAACATTTTCAATAACATCAGTAGGTATAGCAAAATATTTCGAAACATTACATTTACACAGCATATAGATAAATAGCAATTCGTAATATATTAAAAGAGAAACACAAAGACTAACACTACAACTAGTACTACTATATAAAGTCATAACATAGTAATCACAATACTATTCTTACAATGTAAGTTACATTTTTATTCTAAGTAGAAAACGTTATATGCTATCAATTAAAAACTCTTCAGTAGAGTAGTAAGCCTTTTCTTTTAGCATTTGTGAAATGGCAACTTTAAATTTTTCTTGAGGCAGGTTCTTAACTTCAATTGGTAGTTTATTGTAAAATAACAACTGTAAATAGGGTTAGCTTTTCATGCTCTTACTCAATCTGAGATTTGGTTTCATAATTTTTTCCCTATTCCTAGTATTGTAAGCATGATATTCATTATGTTTGTGAAAGTTGTTAGAATTCTTCTTTACACTTATCAAATTGGAATATATATATAGAGATGGCAGAGTCAGTATACCCAGTTTGATGAAGTGAGGCTTGCAAGTATCTCTTGGGGAAAGGTTCAAAATAGCTCTAACTGCCCCTTTTCTGCCATATGAAAACTTTTTTATGTGTTGGGCAATTGCCCCACATTCTTATCCCATAACTAAGATGAGAATGGAAAAGTCCATGTTGCTCCCCGGTCGATCATCGATCGCTCTGCTGGAGTGACGTTCGGTTGCGGAGCAGAGCGAAAGTCTGTACGCACCTTAATAGATGATTGGTGAAAAATATCAGCTGGTATTTTTTTAAATTTTTTTTCACCAATCATGTATTAGATTCTAAGCCTACACTGCGACGTAGCAATATCGTAGGCCGCGGCCTTGTATTAAAGGTGGTTATCATGTCATACAATATCATCCTCAACTATGAATGATTGGGAAAGGAACAACAGACTTGAAGCCCAAAACTGTTCCTTCCCCAAATTTAGATAGAAATTGTCCAAAAATGGGTTAACTTCATGATTTTTGAGTCCAAAAAATTTTTCAACTAGGAATTTTGAATTCAGAAGAGTAAATTTAAAAAGTAAAGCTGCGTTTACATCAAAGTTATCAACAAAATGCTAATAACTTAATCCTTATAGATTCTATTGGATTGAACATAACTTATCATACACATGCGATGAACATATAAATATATGTTTGTCAAGTTCCGTTCAATCTAATAGATATAAAGATCAAGTTATTAACATTTTTGTTAATAATTTTGATGTAAACGCAGCTTTAGTCTGAGTTTCTTTACAATTTTCAATATTTTAATAGAGTATTTCCCAGTTATCAGTGATGGTTTAGTGAAATATTGTTATTTAATTTGGTTTTCAACTTATCTAAATTTTAGATTCCTAGTTTATATATATTTTGGACTCAAAAATTGACAAATATGAAGTGTAAACATAACCTACTTTTGGGCAATTTCTATCTAAATTTGGGAAAGGAACAGTTTTGGGCTCTAAGCCTGTTGCACCTTCCCCAATCATTCATAGTTGAGAATTATATTGTAGCCTTTGTATCAATGTATAAATAGGCCTAAATAAATGAAGAAATGAATATTTTACATCAGTTTCATTTTGGGTTGCGTTATTTGGTTTTTGGTTTGTTCTTGATTATTCTTATTTCATTTCAATGAAGGAATCTTCTATTAAAAATATTGGTATCCCATAGGAAGAGGACATTGATATTTACAGATAGAAATAAATTGGTAATTGCATTTGCTCGAATGCCAATAATTAAACGATTATTATTAAACGAAAATCCCAATTAAATGCTGTAAATCACCCCGAATTCTTCTGCTACTGCAAATATTGACAACAGGGGTTTACCCTGTTGTCAATAATATTTAATAGTACCGGTATAAATAATTTTATATTAATGAATAATATATTTATAATAATATCTGATAAATTTATAATAATAAACTAGATGGAAATTCGATGAGCGCTACTATCCTGGGCTGACAAATAATTGTATAATAACATCTTACTATTTAGCTCATCATGTATTCCAGCCTATGAAGGGCTAGTTGAAGTCATTTAAGGGCTAATCAAGTGTCTTTGAGGGCTGATTAACTACCTATATCAAGGGCCTAAGTAAGGAAATTAAGATATTTTTCAATGGTGGAATGGGATACCGGTATCAAACTTTTGGTAATAAAAAAATCTGATAGTAGATATTGCACGTTTTTTAATGCAACAAATAATAATTACTTTTTGTGTAGTTGAGAAGTTGATATTGTGGTAATATTATTCATATTGAATGAAAAAGACTGATTGCAGTGGTTTTTTGACAATTTCTTAGTCTTTTTCAATCAAAATAATAATATCTGTTATCATTGTCCTCCTTGATAGATTATTAATGTATAAATAAAATTATAAATTTCATGACCTTTTTAATTATATTGTGACAAAATTATTCAAAAGGGTACTGAGATTTATATTTTCATTTATATTAAAAGTAGCCCCAAATAAAAAAGACAATATTATGACTGTATTATTGCATGAAATGTAGTTTGGTATTGCTAGTATAATTAAATGTTATAATAATATTATTTTTAAGTGCATTAGATTCAATGTTGTATGTTTACCAAGTATATTGTGATACTTACTTGCATGTTCGAACACTTTGAATTTACAAAAATAAATCACTAATTCACTAATGCAAAAATACTTTGCTAACTTTCTATTGATGTTGGATGAAGTGTAAGTTTCCACTTTTTATTGATACAATATTAAAGAGGATTCCCACACAACGACAGTGGACAGTGAAATTATAATTCCCACAAGCTCTAACTGGACTATTCACATTCAGCTCGGCCTAGTTAGTATGAATAATACCATAAGAACATATGGGAATTATATTTTCACTGTTTATTTATTTATTCATTTGCGGATACATTTGAATAAATTCAATTAAACTGTTGTGTGCAAAACCAGCTTTATGCTTTTGCATGGAATGAAGATTATTACATTATAAGTTATTCAAATAAGCATTGTATTAGCTTATTTTTCTAAAAACATGACTGTTTGCTTATTGAAATTATTGGTATTATGAGTCATGATTACCTGCACTGCGAGTGTACTTAAAGGTAAGTTTGAAAAATATTGGAAATAATAAGTAAATATAGCCCATGAATGAATGGAATAAGGATAATTTTGTTGTATTCTCAAGCACATTATATTATTATTATTCTATACCTCTGAAATGTTAAGTACCGTATACTAAAGCTGCGTTTACACCGAAGTTATTAACAAAATGTTAATAACTTAATCCTTATAGATTCTATTAGATTGCACATAACTTATCATACACACGATGAACATATGTGTTTGTCAAATTCCGTTAAATCTAATAGAATCTTAAGGATTAGATTATTGACGTTTTTTAATAACTTTGGTGTAAACGCAGCTTTACTAAGTATTTCCACAAACAATATACAAATGAACAAAATCTGAGAAAATTCAAATATGCCCAATAATAATTATCAAATTACAAATTGCGAATTACTGGATGAGTGAAAAGATAGATGATTATGAAATAAATAGTCGTATTTGAAAGAGCTCACCAATTATCCTTTGATAAAAAACCTAGTAATTACCGGTATATTTTTACTCATTTCATCATTTGTTGTCATTAATTTTGATATTTTTCCAATTTGTTACTATTGTAAATTTTGAATCATCACGTTCAATCCAGTAAAGTTTCTTCTAAATTTTTATGAGATTTGGAGCTCTCTCAAATTTTTTAATAAAAATTGAAAGTTCCCGAAATGAGTAAGTAGTCATTCAACCCCAACTCTTTATTATAAACTTAATTTATACCTCCATTGCTACACAATTATTAATAACTTATAACGAATGATTGTGAAAGGAACAAGAGGCTTCAGACTGTAAAACTGTTCTCTCCTCAAACTTTGAGGACTATTTTTCATTTTTTTTTTTTTTACCCTTCACACTTTTGATTGGGAAATTAATCACAGGCTTTATCCCAAGACTCTACCTTTCTAAAATTTCCATGTTTATTTCACCATGTTTTACTAAACTTCTATTTTTTTATCCTCTACTACAGCACTCTCATCATCCTATCACACTTAATGGGATAATAATATTCTATCCCAATATTTTTACTGTTGGTGATTTCGATGACTATTTCAATTTTTTTTCAATCTCCACACTCCTGATTGAAAAAGGAACAACATGCTTCAGCCCACAACTGTTTTTACCCTGAACTTTTATGAAATTATTCTCCTCCAAATTCTCATCATCCTATCATACTCTCATAGGGTTAGTAATTATTTGAAAATTTTCACTGTTAGAAATTTCGATGACTATTTTATATAATTATTCATATTCTTTACACTCTTGATTGGGGATTAAACAACATTCTTTAAGCTGCGTTTACACCAAAGTTATTAACAAAATGTTAATAACTCAATCCTTATAGATTCTATTAGATAATAATAATAATAATATCGAGTGACCTGGCTGGCTCAGGTCTGGTGTCAGAGTTTTCAGGTCGCAACTGATCAATTTCAGGGCCTCTGACATGACCTAACGATTAACCTATTAGATTGAACATAATTTATCATACACATGATGAACATATGTGTTTGTCAAGTTCCGTTCAATCTAATATTATCTATGAGAATTAAGCTGATAACATTTTGTTAATAACTTTGGTTTAAACGCGGCTTTAGCCCTCTTCCTTCCCCAAATTTTGATGACTACATTTTTCTAATCTTTTTCATTCTTTATACTCAATTATCCTATCACATCTCTCTGGGATAGTTAGCTCAATATTTTTTTTGTTGTAATAAACTATTATCACTTCACATTCTTATTATTCCATTCTCCAAAGCTGTTCCTTCCCCAAATTTCAATAATTGTTTTACAATAATTCTATTATTCTCCACAACACTCTCATCATCATATATATTGAGAGTCCGATCTCACAAGGAACCAAATCTGCATCACTGTAGAAAACAATCTGAAACATACATGTAATAAAGAACTCTAATCTTATCTAATCATCCTATGACTCTCTGAATGAACTAATAATTATCCTAATATTTCTACTGTTTTGATATACTTCTATCACTTTATCACTTCTGTCAATACTCCACACTCTTATCACCTACTTCATCATTCCCCTTTCGTTTATTTTTGTTTGTTTTATTTTGTTTTGTTCGAGTCCGATAGAGTGTGCCACTGTGTTTTGTAGGTGTTGACTCGCGTTCGGCCGAGTCTTACCGACGCATGGCGAAAGACATACAGGGTGACTCTGAGTCAAAGTCGGCCGAGTCAAGTCGAGTCATCAACTGCTCTGTCACTATATACACTAACAGTCGCACTAGAGTCATCGGATTCATATCCGAGTGGATTAACACTTACAACTTTCTAACGCGTGAGTACTGAGTTATTTCCGTCATTAATTTGAGGGATCAGTTGCAAAATGTTTAGTAAAAAGGCTAGATTTATTGAGCATACAGAATGTCTGATAAGCCACTCCCCATTTTTATACAGCTATAATTCCTTTAATCTATGTACCAATTTTGTTAGAAATTCATTTGTTAGATAGAGCACCCCTTGTGATAGATAGATAGATAGTTAGATAGAGCACTCCAAACTATCAATCCGATAACTCCAAGAAAACTTCAATAAATAGCCCTTTGAAGTCGGTGGTTTTCTACAGAGTGCCTGATAAGTCACTCCCTATTTTTAAAGATCTATAATTTCTTTATTTATGAACGAATTTTGTTAGAACTACATTTTTGTTAGATAGATCACTCCTTGAGGTTGTGTTTCACACCAATTTTAATTTGTTTCAGTTTAAAAATGTCCCCTCTTTTGAGTGTAGAAGAAATAAGAGCCAAAATAGCAGCTCGTTAAGAGGTCTGGGGATCTGTAGTGTGAGTACAAAGGTGGTGGATGGCTGAACGAGGGATCCATGCAAAAACACTGAGATTTTTCTTAAGAATCGTTGCAACAGAGTAATGTGAAAGACCACTTTCACGAGATCCTTGTCGCATTGATTTCTTAGGGCTCCTTATGAACATTTCACGAACTACTCTGTCAACATTCTCTGCTGTCCTTGACGTTGATGGTCTTCCTGATCGTCTTGCATCTGCGACACTCCCTGTTGTTTATAGTAATTTGGGATGGCAATTTTTAACAGTTTTTGCATCCAGTGTTGCATGGATCCCTCGTTCAGCCCTCCACCACCTTTGTACTCGTACCACAGATCCCCAAACCTCTTAATGAGCTGCTATTTTGGCTCTTTCTTCAACAGTCAAGAGAGGGGGCATTTTTAAACTGAAACAAATTGAAATTGGTGTTAAACACGACCTCAAAAAGTGGTCTATCTAACAAAAATGTAGTTCTAACAAAATTCGTTTATAAATAAAGAAATTATAGATCTTTAAAATAGGGAGTGACTTATCAGGCACTCTGTAGAAAACCACCGACTTCAAAGGGCTATTTATTGAAGTTTTTTTGGAGTTATCAGATTGATAGTTTGATATCTTGTGGGGCCGGACTCCTCACAGACTCACAGTCCAAAGTAATAGAAATGTAAAAGTAATGTTTTGGCCCAAGTAATTAGGAATTCTTCATAATTTGATTGATTGAAGTACCCTCTATCAAAAACTTTCATCCATTACATGTTTTAACATTGAATGTAATTTTGAAGAGAGTGGATGGAAGTTTTTAATAAAGGCGGGTGAATAGATTTTTATCTCCTGATAAGAGAAGCCCTCGCCAAAACGTTGATAGATTAATAGAGTGAGAATAATAATTATTATAGATCAATCTTTATTGACATAAATCTAATTTTTTTTTCAAAAAATTCTCAATCAAATCTAAATCTCTAATCTTTCTTTATCTAGAGTTACAATTTTCTCAATTATTATTATCTCTGTAGCCTTTATATGTATCAGCAACTAACTTGCTTCAATATTGAACTTTCTACGAATTTAATCGAAACAAGCATAATCAAATAAAGCTATATTGAACCCTTCTCAATTTCAATTTATTTATTTCAATAGAACGCTTATAGACCTACATAATTATATTTCAATCCCTCTATAGCTATTAGCTATTTGATGGACGAACTTTACCATAAACTCTTCTGCAGCTGATCCTATAATGTATTTGATGTTCTTATGTCTTTTAATAATATTCCTTGCAATTTGAATCTTATTGAATGAATAATTATAAAATTCTCTAGTGATTTCTGCATTAATTCAATGTTATTGAATGTTTATGTGTAGTTTTCATATTAATATTGTTGCATTTTTCAATGTGTTTACATAACTACTGAGTTTTGATTCATGCCTTTGACTATTCTTAACTTGCATGATTTTATGTATGCTTTATTCCTTTCTCTGCATTTGATATATATTTATTGATAGATATAGTATCTGCATTTGATAGGTGTTTATTAATAGCATCATATTCTCATTTTTTTCACTCATTTTCTGAGCCCTGAAGTTTCAGTAAGCCTAGTTCATTTATTCATTCTTTATTGATTCATACAATAAGTACATTATCAAAATGATAGGGAGAGGAGAAATAAGGTAACCTTGTGCTATTCCTCTCCCAAATTTAGATAAGGTTACACATAGTCCGAAATAGGTTAAGTCTTGTAGTTGTTCACTTCACAAAATGTTCAGTCCTCAATTATATTCACAAAGTAGATTCATCACTACATCCTCAGTTGATAGTTTCATGTTATAATGACAGTATTTGTTCAACTTTGGTTTTGCTATCCTTGTCTATCATTCGACATAGCCGGTGGTACTATCCTTTTCTCGGTCCACAACGATGCCAATTATGTTTTTAACAGTGTAGAAATATAATTAATTAATGCAGAGAGACGACATCACTATTCTCCTATCTTTATCCACTGCCATTATAACGTGGACCTCACTATAGTTCCCTGGATTCTATATATATATATATATATATATATTATATATATATATATATATATATATATATGAATAAATGTTGATAATTTTTTGGTAAGCTTACCTGGAAAAATAAGTTTACTTGGTATGGGAAATATATCAGTGTATCAAAATATAGTAGAGACATTTAGCTATCAATCATTGAATGGGTTCTAAAGCTTACATATTATGGATTTTATAATATGCAATCAAAATTCGGAAATGGAATATTAAGGGCTATAAGCCTGTTTTTCCGTTTCCAATAATTTTATGATTGAGTTGTTTCGGCATTGTTAAATAAATGAATAATATGTTATAATTCATTTGTAATATTGTCGTTATATTATCAGTGAATTTATGCTGTAATATTGTAGTGATTCAGAACAATACATTTTCCATATTGCATCCATGTTGCAGAAAACCAGGAGAAACTCTACCTCGATACTAATATTGTTGTAATATTTTAGTGTGATATTGCAGTGATTTTCCTTTTTATATCTATTATAATTCAATTAATAGGCAATGAGACATTGAAAATATTGGAGAAATTAGAAATAAACACATTTTTACACATGGAAACTACTGAGATATTGCAATCATTCAAATGCTAATGAATGAATAATTATTATTATCAAATGAAAATCCAAATTTAATGCTGTAAATCACCCCAAATTTAATTATATATAAATAAATTCACAGCATTTAATTTGAATTTACGTTCAATAATAATAATATTATAATCACATTTCTGACTTGACTTGAATCAGGACCACCTATATACTACCACAGAATTACAATTATTCCTATTATAGGAGTTTTCTCTGATACTACCTAGAAAGTCTATAGTATATAGGAAGTCCTGCTTGAATTCATGAGGTGTTTCATTATATATGTGTTGCAAAAAAACAGGAAATATTGTGCCGTTATCTGATAGTATATTTTTGTAATATATATATAAATTCAAAATTCAAAATTTGTTTATTTGCAGTAACCCTTGAGGACATCAAAGGCATTACACAAGTCAAGGATACAATCAATATTGAACATACAAGCAACAGAGTCTCACTATTAACTAATAAGAAAATTAACCGTCAAAATTTAAAATTCTTAGTTTTTGTTGTTTTTTAGTGAAAATTAACTAAATTTTAGAGAAGTGAAACCATAACCCTATTTCGGACATTTAAAATGTGGGAGAGAAATAGTACAAGGAGTATCCTTAGTTTTTCTCTCCCAATCAGTACTACTTTGTAAAAATTATAAATAAATAAATAAGAAATCCAAATAACAGTATCAATACATTAAACACATTACAGGTGGTAACTACAGTACATTCATGATGAATTGTCATGGAAAATATTCATAGAACACACACTCTCATAATACTCTTCCAATGTATAGAACGCATTATTTAATAGGAATCTTTTGATAATTTTTGAAAACACATCAAAAGATTCATATTAAAAAATGCGTTCTTGGAAGAGTATTATGAAATATTGTGTGTTCTATGAGTATTTTTCAATCCAAAAAATAATTTATTTTGCACAACATAATATTATCACAAAACATTGTACCAGCAAAGTAAAAAAAAATAATGGAGATTATATGTTTTGCTTTAGAGGACAAAAACATAAAGCGAAATAAATATGGACACACCTAGGCATAAGCCCTATTGGAGTGCACTTCTCTTAAAATAAAATAAATTTGAAGACTAGAGTAGTAGGAGAATATACTATTTTTGTTGTATAGCTGTGAAAATTGTATTGATTTATGACTTGTTTCATTGTATCTATATTGCAGAGAACCATGGAAAACTGTACATCTATTTGATAGTATATTGTTGTAATATTGTAGTTTTATACTCTTATTAATATCGCAGTATTTCATGACGTGATACATTGTATCTATGTTGAAAAAAAACCAGGAAAAACTGTACCTTTACCTGATACTCTACCTGATTTTATACTCTTATTAATATCGCAGTATTTCATGACGTGATACATTGTATCTATGTTGAAAAAAACCCAGGAAAAACTGTACCTTTACCTGATAGTATATTGTTGTAATTTGTAATATTATTAACTTAACATTGCAGTAATTAATGAAGTGTTTTATTGTATCTATGTTGCAGAGAACCATGAAAAACTGTACATATACTTGATAGTATATTGTTGTAATATTGTAGTTTTATACTTTTATTAATATTGCAGTAATTCATGACGTGTTTCATTGTATCTATGTTGCAGAAAACCAGGAAAAACTGTACCTTTACCTGATAGTGAGCGTGTGTTTCGGCCTACTCTCTCTACTATCATTGGTGATAGGACGGTTGCTCTGGCAACGCCACGTGACGCGACGACGCCTCAACAAAGATGGCGGCCCGGGCGTCACGACGCTGCCCAATGGCTTTGCAGACGACATCAGTGAGATTGATGCAGACATCGATCTGACGAGTGTCAACGTCAATTCGCCCGCGATCACTATTTTGCCCGCGCAGGGTCATTCGCCTAGCGAGGTGAAGAAATAATAAATTTGTGCATTATTCATTAATAAATATTAAAAGAGTAAGAAAAACCATTCTACCCACGTAGGGGCATTCGCCTAACAAGGTTAACCTAACCTAACCTAACCTAACGATAATTTTATGCTTTACACCTGTGATAAATAAAAATAAATTTAGAAAAAACCTCATTATCTCCTCCTGAATTATACATTAGACAAGTATGACAGTTTTGGAATAAGCTTGAATACTCAGAGAAGAGTTGAGTCTTCTGATTCCACAGCATTCTTAGGTCTGATGGTGGAGAATGATTCAAAATGAAAGCTACATATGGCTTAAAAAATTATGAGAAATAATATTTAAGAAATATTAGGTACTTATTTCAGACTAGCCGTCAGGCTCGCTTCGCTCGCCATATCAGGCGATATAATATTCCCAGGAATATCTCTGATTGAAGTAGCAGTGCCCAATCAATTTTCCCGCGATAAATGCATTTCAATCTTCAACTTGCTGCCAACCTAACAAAGTCAACTCAACTTAATACCAACCTGATAAAATTATTAATTTAGTTACCAGTTAACAACTGTTTCGAAGAGGTACTGTCTCTATATTATATAGTTCTATATTAACATATGGTATGGATATTTTCCAATTATAATTAAGAGATTGGAAATAAGAATATTGAAATATATACATGCTGAAAGACGAACTTTAAACCCTTAAAAACCACCCTTAGAGTTTAAATATTGCCAAAAGATCTCTTAGTGCGCCTCTAAAGGGCCAACTGCACATACCTACCAAATTTTAACGTTTTTGGTCTTTGAACGTTTTTGGTCTGGTAGATTTCTGGTCGAGTGAGTGAGTGAGTCAGTTAGTCAGTGAGTGAGTGAGTGAGTGCCATTTCGCTTTTATATATATATAGATAATTTCAATATTATTATCATCTGAGAAGTAATATTTCTCATGTCACTAGTAAGTTGAATATAGCCTTGTTTGAGTTGAGAGTATTTGGCCGCCAGAGTGGGAAGTGAAAAACTGTTCTTTTGGTGTATAATTTTATGTCAGTCATGAGATATGTAGTTGATCATTTTTTGGGGAAAAGTCATTGAGTTTAATAGAATATGCATTGCAGATGGAAGCTGTGATGATAATTTATAAGATTAATGGAAGGTGTTCTTGCAGTCCTCATTTGAAAAATAATAAATTGCTGACGGCTCCTGCTATTCATATATTTGATTTTGCAAGTTAGTGGCGGTTACACAAAAGCCTTTTAAATTTTAATTTCAAGAGAACCAATCAGAGAAGCCGTCTTATCAAAAAAGCCTTCTCTGATTGGTTCTCGTGGAATTAATCATGGTTAAAATTTAAACGACTTTTGGGCACCTTTTGTACACAGCTGCTGGTTTTTTACCAAGTTACATTGAGATATTGAATCGCATGCGTAATGGCTTGCGATTTCTAATCCACTCGACAGCTGATTTATGCTGAATAATTCTAGTCTGATTTACTCTAATATTGGCGTATGAAGGAGGCTCCTTTTTCCTATCATATTATCCTTGAAATGTAAATTTTCCAAAACCTTGTCGACGCACAATTTGAAAAGGAACAATCCTGTCAAATTTCATGAAAATCTATTACCGCATTTCGCCGTAAATGCACAACATATCAACATTGAGAGAAATGTCAAACTGTCGACTTGAATCTTAGACCTCACTTTGCTCGGTCAATATAATATCATGTACCTACTGGTACTAAATGAATGGGTTCTACTGTACCGTATTTGTATATTAATAATGCATTTTATATTTTTATGGAATTTATGATGAAATTTATAATTTTTTTCAACAGGTGGTGCGATACGCAGGCAGTGGTGACGTCACAGCGCCCCGCAGTTTGAGTCGTTCAGCAGTGAACAGCAGCCAATACTACTATGGCTGACCCGAACCAGGGGGGCAAAATCTACCCCCACCCCCTGAGCCCCCTCTACCGCCCCAACCATCACCCCCTCAGCCTCCCCACCCCCACCAGAGTGTGTGCCCTCCGTCAAGGACTTACTGCTTCTAGCAATCAGCTCCTGTGCAACTGGTCAGTTCGGATGTCACTCATTTGTAGACAATGATGATGTCACGATGTCCGTCATTTGTCGATGATGATGACATCATGATGTCAATCAGTTGTCGATGATGATGACGTCACGATGTCAATTATTTGTCAATGATGATGACGTCACGATGTCAATCATTTGTTGATGATGATGATGATGACATCACGATGACAATTATTTGTTGATGATTATGATGTCACAATGTCAATCATTTGTCAATGATAACATCACAACTGCCAGACAGCGCACGAAATATATTTAAAAAATAATTTGTAAGTGTGTTAGATACTAACCTGACCTAAGTGAACAAGACTAACCTAACCTAAATATTAAGTGATTATTGTGGTGACGTCAGGAGGTGACTAATTCTAAGATGATGATGACGTCATGATGTCCATCATTTGTGGATGATGATGTCAGCACAACTGCCAGAAAGTGTGCAAAATTTTAAAATAATCTGTAAATGTGTAAGATACTAACCTGACCTCAGTGAACGAGACTAACCTAACCTAATTATTGAATGATGATCGAGAATGTGCTAAGTGGGACTGTTTTACAGATGTATTTGTCGCTGGAACAACCAATATCCAAAAATCAGTGTGTGAGTGTATATATGTAATAAAATACTAAGATGAGGTACCTGTACCTCAAATGGTACTAAGATGAGGTACCAGTACCTCAAATAGTACTAAGATGAGGTACCAGTACCTCAAATAGTACCTACTAAGATGAGGTACCAGTACCTCAAATAGTACTAAGATGAGGTACCAGTACCTCAAATAGTACTAAGATGAGGTACTAGTACCTCAAATAGTACTAAGATGAGGTACCAGTACCTCAAATAGTACTAAGATGAGGTACCAGTACCTCAAATAGTACTAAGATGAGGTACCAGTAGATACTTCAAATGGTATTTTCCAATAATATAGCAGAACAAGCAAAATTCAAAGACCAGTTTGTGATGTGTAAGATAGGCCTACTTAAGCCTTCAAGGGTTTTGTGGCAGAGAGGACCCAGAGTCCTAACCTCGCCCTTAATGAAGGCAATTATTCAATTCAATGATCAAGACTATAACTTGACCGAAATATTGAACCTAATAAGTGTAGCCTAAATGTAAGAAGTGGAGCAATTTCATGAATATATTTTGGAATTTGGTTGGCTACTGCCTTGCCTGTGAGAACAATCTAATTATTTCAAGATTGGATAATTGGTTGGAGATTATATAGCAAAAAGATAACAAGAATATTTAAAGTATTTTCCAAAGATAATAATGTGTTGTAAGGATGTTTTATTAGTGATTTTTCTAAATCTGGTCGATGAGTTGTGTGAGGGAACTAAAAGGTAATTCTGATATTGGAGATTGAAATTATCAATAGTTCATGTAATGAATTATTTATCCAGGGGATAACTGAAATTGACGATAAGAGTCCATCCAATGAATTTATCCAAGATGTAACTCAACCTCAAAATATTGGCATGATGATGGGAGAAGTGTGTTAAGCTGAGTTTACACTAATAAAATTTATTAACAAAATGTTAATAACTTAATTCTTATAGATTCTATTAGATTGAACATAACTTATCATACACTCATGATGACATATGTGTTTGTCAAAGTTCCGTTCAATTGAATAGAATCTATAGGTAAAAATCTTAAGTAATCAACATTTTGTTAATAACTTAGGTGTAAACCCAGCTTACTAAGATTAACAGATAAATTTTGTGAATGAATTTAAAATAATATAATAATTATAGTTCATAAGCTAAATATGTGTGGTTGGAAAGGTGTATACAGAATATGCTCTATTCACAAAGAGAAGAAACTTATGATATTAGAGACTTATTTTGATGAAATAATCTCATCTACTATAATTGAGAAAAGCTATATCAGTTACTTTAATTTATTGTCTAAATTTTATATTTTCTAAATTTGGCTTAGTGGTTTTGTGTTTTGTTTCAGTTTTGTATATGTTTGGACTTTTTAACATCAAAATGAACTTTATTCCGAAGTGAAAAGTGTAAATTTAATGTATTGTGCTGACTATAACCTTAGTGTCCGGTTTCCCATTAGGGAACTTTGGACTATATACGGCGAGGTGGAACTACCCTTGGGTCTCCCCACCATTCAAAGCCATACGCTAATAATAATAATATTGAATGAAAAAGACTAAGAAATTGTCAAAAAACCACTGATTTATTGATAATTAGAAAGACCGGTTTCGGTTATTACACCATTGTCAATATCTGATAAACTAAAACTAAATACAAGAGCAGCAGAATTTATACTAAGTATGCTAGTATAAATTCTGCTGCTCTTGAATTTAGTTTTAGTTTATCAGACATTGTCAATCTCTGATAAACTAAAACTAAATACAAGAGCAGCAGAATTTATACTAAGTATGCTAGTATATAGTAAGTATACTAAGTATGTATAAGATGTACTAAGTATGTATATAAGTATGTATACTAAGTATAGTAAGATACTAAGTATGCTAGTATAAATTCTGCTGCTCTTGTATTTAGTTTAAGTTTATCAGAGATTGACAATGGTGTAATAACCGAAACCGGTCTTTCTAATTATCAATAAATCAGTGGTTTTTTTGACAATTTCTTAGTCTTTTTCATTCAATATGAATAATTACCACAATATCAACTTCTCAACTACACAAAAAATAATAATAATAGTTACTCTCCAAGAAATTCTTATACTGTAATAAATTAGGCTATGAAAATGTTCAAAAGAGCTTACATATAAGTTATTATACTTTTGTGATACCTATTTAGAATATACCATTATATCTTCTTTGAGGGAAAGAGATTAATTCACCATATTCCTGATGAGGAACCAGACAGTTAGAGTGAGATGGTCAACGCTTTAGCAGTATATGATTGACATTGGCGTTGCTATCCTTGTCTATCATTCGACAAAGCAGACAACGCTAGCCTTTTATAGCTCTGAAACGTTGCCAGATCGCTTTTATCGATGTAGAAATATATTTAATTAACGAAATATTTCATCTCAATCATGGAAACGTATTATTTGAAAATATATTCTCTTGACGATAAAATATACCATTTTATATTACTTAGTTTTTGAAAATTATGTCCTGAAGATGGCGACCGTTAGCATCAATACATTGTTGAAGGCGATCTCTGAAGTTTTCAGCAGCTCTTGCACACATATCGCGGGGAATGGCATTCACTTCGTCAATAATCCGCTGTTTCAACATTGCTAGAGTGTGAGGGCGGCCTTTGAAAACCCTTTCCTTCAGATATCCCCAAAGAAAAAAGTCGCAAATGCTCAGATCTGGTGACCGCGCAGGCCACCCAACATCACCTCTCAAAGAGACTAGGCGTCCCGGAAACATCTCTCTCAAAACGTCTAGTGAAATTCGAGCTGTGTGAGCAGTAGCTCCATCTTGTTGGAACCACAAATCCGCCAGCCCGTGTTCTTCAACCATCTCTTCTAATTTGGGTTGCAGAAAGTTTCTCAACATCGAAACATAACGTTGGGAATTCACTGTCACGGTCACTTCTTCCTCCTCAAAAAAGTAGGGGCCAACCACGCCAAATTGTGATATGGCACACCACACCGTCACTTTAGGAGAATGTTGAGGTCTTTCATGAATAATTCGAGGGTTTTCTTCAGCCCAGTAGCGAAAATTTTGCTTATTCACGCACCCACTAAGATGAAAATGTGCCTCGTCACTACTAAAAAAAGCTGCATGTGGAGGGATTTGAGCAAGCATTTGCTCACACAAATTTTGTCGGTTGGCGTAGTCTACTGGGCGTAATTCTTGAGCAATCATTATTTTAAAAGGATGAAACTTTAAATCGAAATGTAAAATCCTTCTTAAACTGCGGTCTGAAATCCCCAATGCAAGAGAATGTCGTCGAGCAGAGCGTTCCGGTGATTGTTCGAATGCTGTTCTTACCCTCTGCACATTTTCTGGCGTTCTAATGGACTTGCGACGACAATGTGTATTTGTTTTCAGTGTACTACCAGTTTCCTCCATCTGCCGAATCCATGACCGAATTGTGTTTGCATTCGGAACGGCGTTGTTGCGTGGAATGTTGAACTGTCGTCGAAAAGCTCGTTGTGTAGCGATCACAGATTTATTGTTCTCATAATAAGCGCGAACGGCAAAACCACGATGAGCACCGGTCCAAATCATGTTGGCTACTGAAATGGGGTTAACTAAGAAACAAAAACAGACCATGTGGAAATTTGTAACTTTATCACAGCTGATGTGACAATGGAAACAAACTGCTTAATCGTTCCTGCCGCACCTTGTATAATTCAAAATTCCTTCTGGGCGTATTTTTGTGCTCTACAAGCTGAGATCAGATAGAGCGTTCTATTTCATATAGATTTCCAGGTACACCTGACAACAATGCTCCTTGTATTGTGAAAAACACCTAATTTTCAGCTTCAACCATCATCACCAACTAGTCTTCATATTGATATTTCACACAATGACATAAGCTCTCAAGGATCAAAATTTCAAACACTTATAACTTTTGACACAAAGCTCAGATTTCATCGTACTACACTACATTCTTCTCGGCTCGTCAAGGCGGTTCAAAATCATGCATCATAAGTCGAATTATTTTTGGTTAAAAAATAGAAAACTTATTGCTGAGTTTACCCATATTCCAATAGTACACGAAAAATGGCCAATTTCTCATTTTTGAAAAATCATAACTCAGTACTCATTGAAGATAGAGAGTTACGAATGATTTCAGTTTATTCAGAATTTTATAATCTATAAAAAAGGCGAGAGCAAATTTCTCTGTCCGATAACGAGATTTGGCAGAAATAATTGAAAACTGGAAAATTATCCGAAAATACGAGGTTTTTGAGCCACTCTGTATCTAGCACAAGGAAATTTTGCATGAAGAAATTTCCAGGGTTTAGAGTCATATAGTAGCGTACAAAATTCAGGTTTTTAGCTTATCTGACCTATCTAAATAACTTTTCGTGGTCTATTTAGTGACACACACGCTTATCTCATTGCATTAGCCATTTTGTTCTGGACTTCTCTTATGTACTCAAATGATATTTTAAAAAAAAAATCAGAACTACAATATAAATTGCATGCACCAATGTATATAGTGACTGGACTTTTGATGATTTGAAAAAATTAACAGTTAATATTATTCATCAGATATACCGGTATCAGCTATCCCCTATAAAAGGCTGTGGAAAGGCGGATAATCGGCAATCTGTTCTCCTATGTAAATAAAAATATAAACCTGAGTACCAATTTATAAATTATTTCATCACGACATATGTCTCGGCTACTGATGCCATTTTCAAGTAACTGTTCTCCTATCTTTCTCCACTGCCGTTATAACGTGTTCCTCGCTCACTATAGCATCTGCAATTTTTATTTTACTCTCTCACCTTTGGAGACAGTACAGGTGGTTCGTAACCCACCTAAAACTGTAGGTCCACTAATCTCTCATGCTCACCCACGCAAAAGTATAGAGTTCATGTGAGCATTACAGGTGGTTCGAAACCCATCTAAAACTGTAGGTCCACTCATCTCTCATGCTCACCCACGCAAAAGTCTAGAGTTCATGTGAGCATCAACCTCAGCAAAAAAAGGAATCAGTTTCTAGAGAGTGGATTCTCTACAAGATTCTCAGTGAGCTTGGAATACTGATGAAACTACTGTAGTGGCTCGATATAAAGGAAAGTATATAATCTTATAGGGAGTTCCATAATGCATTTAATAGAACTTTTGTATAGAAAGAACAGATTGATTGATTGATTTTTATTGTGACGTGCTAGGTCTCGATAGACCCGTTGCACTTTATATTGACTTTATATTTAAACACAGAAATTTCACAAATTCTTGGTAGGGATAACAATGTTGAATACAACTTCAGAATTCCGCATTCTATTTGAGAAGGATATGGAATATATATAACTAGTTGCACTAAACAACAGTACAATACAAAACAAATAAACAAGATACAACAGTATTCAAATAAACAGAATATAAGTATTACCAATAAAAACAGTCAACTGTTGGAAGTTAAAATAGAAGCATAAAGAAAATATTTATGGGTACCGTAGGTATACTGTAATAGTAGTTCTGTGAACAGTAGACCTCACGCAGTATTCTCATCCACAAGTACCTGATTGAAGCTATAGACCTTATGGTAATACAGCAATAGACTGGCTTCTCCACACATATCTGTGTAATCACTTGTCAGCTGATTTATGATGAATAATTCTTTAGTCCGATTTTTACTCTAATAGTGACGTATGAAGGAGGCTCCTTTTTCCATTTATGTTATCCGTGAAATGCAAAATTTCCAAAAATCTTGTATATACGTCGACGCGCAATTGAAAAAGGAACATACCTGTCAATTTTCATGAAAATCTATTACCGCGTTTCGCCGTAAATGCGCAACATATAAACATTTAAACATATAAACATTCAAACATATAAACGTTCAAACATTAAGAGAAATGCCAAACCTTCGACTTGAATCTTAGACCTCACTTCGCTCGGTCAACTATAGTACTGAAACATAGGTACGGTACTATACTCTCTCTATTATTCTCAGCCTGATCTCTGAAGTATCCTATTTGATAATTCCTGAACTAATACTAGGATAAATTTATTAAAAAACGGGATTTCTATGGGACTGAATGCAGTAATCCCGTTAGGGGTTCTTTTCATACCAATTTCAAATCCATCTGGGGGCTACACCTGAATGGGAGAATCCTCAGAAAAAGTATGAGAGATTTAGTATTTCCGCCACACTGCACAGAAAACAGCTGTTTTCCAGTCCCCTACATAGATCTGTAAGACATTGTTTGCAGACGACTACTCTCATCTGACGTCAGAACAGGTTTCTTTCCGGCCTAGGCCGGAAAGAGTACCCTTTCCAGCCGCTATCATGGAACTAAGAAAGGTGATCAAAAAACAGCTGATCAAAAAACTTTTCATTTTGTGTTCATTATTCAATAATTAAAACATTTATAATAATATCACTTATTGTCATTTGAAATAATAAAAAAGTATAAACTCAACCTCCCACATAATTGAACATCATCTTTAAGGTTATTTAGACAAAATCAGAATAAAAGATAAAAATACTTGGGCAATTTCCTGATATTCAGATTACCTCAGATTTGCTAGAGCTATCACCTTCCACTTCTGCTTTCGGAAGTGCTTAGTAAACAACTATTCTCATATACGGTATAATATATTGTTATCTTGTGTGTGGCGAAAAATAGCGTTCGCACCACAGGCAAAAATGTTTTTCCGGCTCTCAATCTTTTCTAGTCCTCGGCCTACAGCCTCGAACTTGAAAACGATTTCGAGCCGGAAAAATCTCATTTTCTGCTCTAGGTGCGAAATATACTACATATATCTTCCTTCTTTAGGGCTCCTCTTTGAATAGAAAAAAATCTAATTACACTTTTTTCAATTGTTTATTCACGACATGTTTCGGCCATGATGCCATTATCAAGTTAAATATAGTTTTAAATTATAAAAATATATTAAAGTATCTTTTTTCTGTGAATAGAGCTTGTCAAGGTTGTAAGAGGTTCGGTAGGTGTGTGTGCGTGTGTGGTTAATTTATACAGTGTATGGGTGTAGAGTACGGTATGAATATATATAACACTGTGCTATAGTTCATGGATTCAAATTATTTACTCTTCTTCAATGTTGTTTTCCATCACGAACTGCTTATTATTAAATCACTTTTTGCTATTAGAAAAAACGACTATTGTAAATATCTGACTGCTAATCATTGATTCTAATAGCAAAAAGTATTTAATCTTTTGCAAATCCATAGGCCAGTTTCACACGGCAGAGACCTCACTCTGTATCATATATTATAAATATCATATTACGGAAGATCATATTTCATATTTTGCAGCTCTCCTGTACTTTCACATGGGGATCTTACGAATAAGCCGATAGATCTAACAACTCCGCCGACGTTTGCTCAAAGTATGACTCATCACTTTTTCTCAAAGTCTAACTTCCTTAAAAATATAGATAGAAGATTTCTGATTTCGGATTTGATTCAGCGACCCCAAATTCTTTAAAGCGTAAGTCCCATTTTCAAAAATACCCAAAAACAAGGGAGTTATAGCTGTTTTTAATATAGCTTTCCATTATCATATGATAATATAGATATATAGTACGTACTAAGATAATAATACTCCTGCCTCACAAAGGACAGGCAAAGGTTTTAAGAAGTTTTTGAACACCTGAGAAGTTTATACATAGACATTTTAATTTTTTAAAGTTCTAGTTTTCCAAAAAAATATTGAACTATGAAAAGATGAATCCAAATATGAAATCATAAATCATCTCCACTCATCACCCAATAAAATAGGAGGAAAAGGAATGTTGTACAGTAAAATTCACTGAATTTCAATGTCATTCAACAATCCAATTTATCAGGTTCAAATCGTTGAATATCACTTTAAATTCCCAGCAATTATTGACTATTTCTTTTTACAATCAGGAAAATCTATTATGAACATACAGTATAAACATTGAGCTGATCTGAATCGATCTATGGTAATAATAGGAATTGAAAGAATAGAAAATGTCATGGCATTCCAAGTAGTGATGTCTGTGTATTAGAACTGCTGAGTTGATAATGCATACTGAAAAAAGTCATGAATAGCTCAGACCAGCCTGGCCTGTGATGAACCTGTATAAACAATTCATAGAATTCTTAGAATTCATAGGAACGGTAAAAAAATCAATTTTACGAAAATCGATGTACATGTAACTGGATTTAGAAGATCAATACGATAATGTTCTCTATCACAATTTAATCATAGAAATGTTTAAGTGAAAACGTTGGGCGCAAACCTTCTGCCATGAGGAGACAAATAAATTTATGAAAAGCTTGATAGCTGAATAGTGATCTGATATTTGTTACACGTTTTTATTCTAAGACTGATCTCTGAAGTATCCTATTTGATAATTCCTGAACTAATACTAGGATAAATTTATTAAAAAACGGGATTTCTATGGGACTGAATGCAGTAATCCCGTTAGGGGTTCTTTTCATACCAATTTCAAATCCATCTGGGGGCTGTTTCATAAAAACTTGACATACTGTAATACAGGAACAGCTGATTTTATCGGCTATATTGAGCATGTAATTGGAATGGTGGTTCTCCTGTATTACAGGACTTGTAACTTTTATGAAACAGGCCCCTGAATGGGAGAATCCTCAGAAAAATTATAAGATGAATATAGTATTATCTTTCTTCGTTAGGACTCCTCTTTGAATAGAAAAAAATCTAATTACACTTTTTTCAATTGTTTATTCACGACATATGTCGGCCATTATCAAGTTGAATATAGTTTTAAATTATAAAAATATATCAAAGCAAAATAAATAGAGTCTCTAATGTAATAAATATATTGAAGTATCTTTTTTCTGTGAATAGAGCTTGTCAAGGTTGTAAGAGGTTCGGTAGGTGTGTGTGCGTGTGTGATCAATTTATACAGTGTATGGGTGTAGAGTACGGTATGAATATATATATATATATATATATATATATATATATATAACACTGTGCTACAGTTCATGGATTCAAAGTATTTACTCTTCTTCAATTTTGTTTCCAATCACGAACTGCTTATTATTAAATCACTTTTTGCTATTAGAAAAAACGACTATTGTAAAATATCTGACTGCTAATCGTTTTTTCAAATAGCAAAAAGTATTTACTCATTTGCATATCCATACTCTTTCACTATTCAAATTAAACTTGAATTTTAAAAAACACTTTTGGAGTGAAAATGCACTGGCATTGTCACTACCAATGAAGTGATTTTTAATATTCAAGTTCAAAGTATTTTTTCTAAATTATATATTATTTGAGGTTTCCTTCCTGAGAATTCTTAACATCAATAAATCAAATAATGAAGGATCAATTATCATGATTAAGATTCCTGTCATAAATGAATAAGATGATGCATTTCTATCATGAATTAACATGTTTTTCGTTATTGATTGAAATAATAAACCTTTATCATAAATCAAGCAATGGATTATGAAAATAATTGAGGACTAAAAATTCTGTGAAGTGACTCAACCTATGTCGGACTATGTGTAACCTTATCCAAATTTGGGAGAGGAATAGCACAAGGTTGCCTTATTTTTCTCTCCCTATCATTTTGATGATGTACTTATTATATGAATGAATGGATAAATTAATAAATCACTATTATGATTCTATTTATTGAAACAAATTTATCCTATTTTTTATACAAAGTTAGCGTGGGATATAGGCCTAATCAAATAGTTTTTCTGTTATAAATTAATATCGGGGACCGAGCTTCACTCTGGAGTACAAAAGCATGAAAAATTTATTACGAGGGAAGAAATTATAATAATTTTTATAGTTCATACAGAAAGGTTCTATCTAATCACAGTGGATTGAGATTGATTCCCAGAGGAATGCAAAAATTTCCCTCACAAAGGCCCCTGCAATCATTCATTTTATTTATTTATTTATCATTTACAATCAACTTAAGGACAAAGAAACAGACTACAGTCCAAAACTCCTTTGATGAATGGAATAGAATAGAATAACTGCCTTTATTTTTGACCTATTATTTTTGATGATGTAGTAGGCTACTTATTGAATGAATCAATTAAGATCAAGGTCTTTTAATCTTTGTACTTTTTTGTTTGATCCATCATTTATTTCTAACAGGATTTGCTTTCTCAACATGGTTAGAATTGGAAGTCTTATTTCTCTCCCAAAATTCATCTATTTTCATGTTTCTTATTCCAATCCTATCATGAAAATGACAACATAGGTATATTTTTGCATACAGTATTGAAAAATAGATAGGCTACTAATAAGCAAGAGGGATAAGTCTCATAGATGAACTTCTGACAATCCAAAGATGTTTGGCATCTTTTATTATTTATTAATTCATTCATACAATAAGTACATCATCAAAATGATAGGGAGAGAAAAAATAAGGTAACCTTGTGCTATTCCTCTCCCAAATTTAGATAAAGTTACACATAGTCCTAAACAGGTAGTCTTGTAGATCTATTCTTCTCATGTGTGATTACATAACCTCATCTTTTGGACAACATTAACATTCTATCAAAATTTTTGGAGAGAAATAGTACAGGCTCAGCCTAGTTTTTCCTCCAATGTCATAATTGTATTATGATTATAGTATTTTATACAATAAATGAATAAAAAAATGAATGTCATATTTTAAACTAGCAGGTAACCCGTGCTCCGCAAGGGTCCAATTAGAAACTTGATAAACCTGACATACTGAAATCTTGAAGGGTTGAAAACAGGCCAATAATCACCCTCGGAAAATTGAGAACCTATATGCGAAATTTCAAGTTAATCAGTTGAGTAGTTGAACCGTGATGATGCGTCATTCGTGAATTTCCTATCCAGCTCGTGTATAAGTCAATGGTTTCCTTTATAGACTATAATATAGTCTAATATAGTCCATTATATAGTAAAATACTCCTGTAACATTGGTCAGGTTAGGTTATCCTAACTGTTAGGAATAGCACAAGGTTACCTACCTTATTTTTCTCTCCCTATCATTTTTGATGACGTAGGTACTTATTGTATCAATTAATCAATGAAGAATAAAGAATAAAAGCGAATTTCAAATGAAACTAATATAGAACTCATGAACTATAGCATGGTTGTCAATCTAAATTAGTTTTATAACTTAGAATAATTTCTAATTTCTACTGGGATCATCTAATATTCGATGATGAGTAATATACCAAAGTTAATATGAGTATTTATTTAACTAAAAATATCAGAAAAGAACTATATATCTATTTATGTTTATTAAGATGCGCGAGCTCAACCACTTCCCCGTAAACAAAGCCGTAGTGCATTCGTGTGACGTCAGCACAGGTAGGGCTCCTACCAATACCTACTATTACTTAGTATCATTAAGTAACATTACTTATTAAGTAATAGTAGGTATTGCTCCTACACCAATAAAAACACTAGCTGATATAGATCAGCTGAAATCAACGAGTGTTTATTGGTGTAGAAGCCCTACCTGTACTGACGTCATATGAATGCACTATGGCTTTGTTTAAGGAGGTAGTGGCTCAACATAATAATATTTTTTTTTTATCTTTATTGATAATTTTCTTAATCAAATTTAAAAGTTTATTATGTAGCAAACTATTGTAGCAAATTTTTGCAACATGATTTTTTAAATTTATCTATATTGATAATTTTCTTAATCAAATTGGAAAGTTTATTATGTAATTGTAGTTTTATATTGCAATATTGATTGTATTCAATGTTCTGTTGTATGTAATAAATAATATATCAATGTTCTCAATTTTGAGATTCCAAATTTAGCATTTCTCTTGGAGAGAGAGGTTGTCCTCTATTATTAATACTTTGTAAAAGTTTTGGTGTCCAAGTATTTTTTCCATTGTTTACAGTTTATTCGTTGTGGGAAACTGAGTTCTCAATTTTGAGATTCCAAATTTAAAATTATTTTCTACTGTATGAAGGTTTGTCCTCTATTATACATACTTTGGGAAAGTATTGGTGACCTTAATATTTCTCCCATTGTATCCTCTTAATTCTTTGTGAGAAGCTACTTATTCAAAATACATTCTGTGTAAGTCGAACAATTTATTTATTTATTTACTTTATTCGTTGTGGGAAGCTACCTACTTATTTAAAATAGCATTCTGTGGTAAGTCAAGCGATTTATCTATTTATTTACATAGTGTGGAGGCAAACAGGTAGGAAACCCAAGCTTGCCTCCTATTTTGGACAATTTCTATCTAAATTTGGGAAAGGAACAGTTTTGGGCTTTAAGCCAGTTGTTCCTTCCCCAATCATTCATAGTTGAGAATTATATTGTATCTATCAATGTACAAATAAATAAATTTGTTTAATGTTTGAAGGGTTTGATAAAATTGTTTAATTATCATTGGATGATAATAATCATATCCATATCAAAATATAAATTTTATTTTAAAAATCAGAATATAAAAGGTCAAACCAAATCAAGACCATCCAAGATCAATTATCATCCAATGATAATTAAACAATTCTATCAAACATTAAACAAATTCATTTATCTATTGAGAACGAATTTCAGCAACAATAGAATAAAAACTCTATGAAAAATTCAGAATCCAGACAAAAGTCCAGTCAAATTGAGCCAACTATTGATAACTACCTATTTACAGTAACTCAATACTTGTTGATATTGATAAATTATTATCTCAATAGTTTGTTTCAGAGAAGAGGGGGGTTGTATCAATTAGCTATTCGTTAATATAACCAATAATTCTGCAACGAGAATAAAATATCTTCTATCATGTTATTTTTCTTGACAACTTTATCTTTTCAAGTGGATATACGTTATACATTGAATTGTAAAAATGAAGACAAAGCGGAAACTGATAGAGAACCAAAATTTGTGAATTTTCCAAAAGTAAATGTTGACAATGTTGACATATTATCTTTCATTGTCAATAAAAATTAATTGTATAACATGAGAACAAAAATTATAATAGTTGAAAATAATAATGTTAAAGTATGCTCATTTATGCTCAATATTTTGTGTAATTTTCAATAGATTCAATTACCGTACCGATAAGTTATAGTCCAAATAAAATAACATATCACCATTAATTCAATTCAATTTTTACTATTGAAGCTTGCATTATCATGTACCAAAGTCATTCAGGGAATAACTTAATATTTTATTTCAATAAATTCATAGATCAATATTGTTGAAAATAAAATTCAATTCGATCAATTTTGATGATTGTTGAGCTGCGTTTACACCAAAGTTATTAACAAAATGTTAATAACTTATTGATCCTTATAGATTCTATTAGATTGAACATAACTTATCATACACATGATGTGTTTGTCAAGTTCCGTTCAAGTTAATAGAATCTATAAGGATTAAGTTATTAACATTTTTTGAATAACTTTGGTGTAAACCTAGCTTTAATATTAATTTTATTGTGAACTGCAAAGAATTGACTCAGTAATTATCATTTCCCAACAAATAATTAAGCCAAAGCTGTTATTGTACTTTTAAAGAGTTGAATATTAATGTTGTGGTTGATAAAAAATATAATACTTAGTGGATAAGTTAATATATTTTATAATGTGAAAGGATAATGTTTGTTGAAGATTGTTATAAATCTGAAGACTTCTAGAATGTTGCGTCTAACTCTGTAAATAATTAGATCTATGATAATAAGAATGATTATTTATTAAAAAATTGTAAATAACGTATGACAAGAATGAATAATTGATTTGTTCATAAAAGAATTTACATTGTACCTGGATTTAGTTTATTCGAGAATCCTCACACATCCTCCAATTGTTTACCATCTTTTAAATGTGTAAAATGTAGAAATCCAAAAGAAATTCTCACATTTTTTTTTTAATTATACTCCATGTAACATGTCTTAGGTGACTGTACAATGTGACGACTTAAAGTTATCTCGATCGATGCTTCATAGAAAAAAAATCTGGTGTGGCACACTCACACAACTTTCCTTGCCGTTATGAAAATTGATCATCTGACGCTAGTGTTCCCGGGCATCTCAAGTCTACTATTCAGTGATTTGAGCCAGCTGGTGACAGGGTAATAACGCTGGAGACACACATGAGGTCTGCTATCTCTTCATAGTGAATGATTTAATAGAATCAACAATAATTTGCAATTGAATAATCACATTTTCTCGAATTTAAAGCTTATTTTCAATTTTAGGTGAAAATGTTACTGAACATTAATTGTAGAGATTTTCATGCTCAATCTACTCCACTTGATTTTTTTGTTTCAATTGTATCTGAAGACTGATAATTGGGATTCTATCTGCATTGATGAGGCGGAGCTCCTGAAATTTTTACAGATATGAGACTTGCGGCAGTTGATAGAGCTTATCGATGAATATTTTAGGTATGAATTTGATCAAAATCGTTGGAGCCGTTTCCTAGAAAATCACGAAAAACCCTGTTTTTGACAACATTTTCGCCATTTTAGCCGCCATCTTGAATTGCATTTGATTGAAATTGTTCGTGTCGGATCCTTATAGTGAAAGGACCTTAAGTTCCAAATGTCAAGTCATTCCGTTAATTGGGAGATGAGATATCGTGTTCACAGACGCACATACACTCATACACACACACACACACACACACACACACACACACACACACACACACACACACACACACACACACACACACACACACACACACACACACACACACACACACACACACACACACACACACACACACACACACACACACACACACACACACACACACACACACACACACACACACACACACATACAGACCAATACCCAAAAACCAGTTTTTTGGACTCAGGGGACCTTCAAACGTATAGAAATTTAGAAATTGGGGTACCTTAATTTTTTTCGCAAAGCAATACTTTCCTTACCTATGGTAATAGGGCAAGGAAAGTAATTAGGGTATATCTCAATTATTCAACAAATTAGTGGCTGAAACAACCTTAAGGCCCGGTTGCACAAAAGCCTGTTGAATTTTAACCATAATTAATTGCACCGAGAACCAATCAGAGACGCTTTCTTTTCCAAAAAAGCATTCCCTATAATCGTTTATTCTCAAGACATTTAATTGTGATCAAAGTTCAATAGACTTTTGTGCAACCGGGCCCAAGGTGCTCTATTTTATATATTAACTACCTAACTTTGTTGAAGTTCTGACACTGTGTTACTTGTGAATATTTGAAAAAACACTTACTTTTGTTGGAGTATTGAGGAATGCATTCCACTCCTGAAGAGGAGCTTCATCAGCCTGACACCAGGGGTGAAATGCATTCCTGAATACTCCTAGAAAATAAAGTGTTTTTACAAATATTTACAAGTAACACAATGTCTGAACTACAACAAATTTATTATAATATAGTGTTTCGTCATGGAAAGCAACATCAATATATTATATTACTATTAGGTACCGTACTGTATATCTACCACAATATGTGGTAGATATCTCTATATCTCCTGATAGAGAATGCTAATATGGCTAGCCTACTTAAATGTTGATTATCATACAAAATTACTGATAGCCTTTCGTGATATTTGTATAGAAACACGACTAGTTTTGAGTACAGTTACTTTATAGAAACTATACAGTACAATAGCCTACCATAGCTGTATAATAATAGCTGTAGTTTCCAGTATTAATGCCATTTTTAGTGTCAAAATTAATTATTATTCTGCAGTTAACAAATATCAACTATTTTAGCAACTGGCATTTACAAATACAACAGAAAATTACTGGTAATTTTTCATAATTAGGTACTAATTTCTTATTGTATTTGTGATAAGGAAACAGATTTGAGGAAATTTATCCTATGCCAATAACTATAGGCTGCATATGGTAGGTGTGATGCGATATTCATTGCATGGTATTGGAGAGGTTCAAATCATTACCTACCATTTCCAAAATATATAGCAAACAGACGATAGTTGGAAAAATGGATTTTTCATTTTGAGTAAACTGATGACAATAACATTTAAATTAAGAATTCTGTGTAGCCTAATAAATAGTTATTATTATAAGACGAGAATCCAAATTAAATGCTGTAATTCACCCCGAAGACTTCTGCTACTGCAAATATTGACAGCAGGGTATAGGCACTACCTCCGTAAACATTGTTTACGGAGGTAGTGGTATAGGCCCACAGCTAGATGGAAATTCGATGAGCACTACTATTAAAAATTTTTTTTTTTTTTTTGGAAAGCAATACTTTCCTTACCTATGGTAATAGGACAAGGAAAGTAGAAAATTATTTGTCAGCAAGGGAATCAATATTTGTCAATACAGTTGTTGATATTTGCAGTAGCAGAAGTCTTCGGGGTGAATTACAGCATTAAATTTGGATTTTCGTCTAATAATGATTAATTCATTACCATATGAATTATTGCAATATCTCAGTAATTTCCAACTAATAAATAATTCATTAAACTTCAAGACAATTTTCAATTGAGGCATTTATTTTTCTTCAATATTGTTTTCCATCACAGACTGATACTTACTATTGAATCACTTTTTTGTTATTAAAAAGAACGACTGGATTCAAATTTTACAAATAAAAAAATCCAGATATTTAAAAGTCTGATATTGAGCTATCCATTTTGAAATTACTCGAAATACTCCACCATGCACTCATGATATCTATCAATAAGTTATATATATTTCTCCAGCTGATTAAACTTTATAAGACTTTCTTTTACAACCTGCTATCTTTTGACTTCATGAGGTTTTGTTTGAAAACATAAATTGATAACCTTAAAAACATTTTGAGTTCTTGAACGTTTATGAAAGGATTGAAGGAAATTGTATATTATATTTGTAAAAATTGTCGGTCAACACAATATGTCATATTTTATTGAAGATTCATCAAGTTCTGTGTTTGAAATTTTGCATCAATAATCCTGGATTTTGATTATTAGAGCGTTGTTTGCTAGATTTGTAGAAAAAAGATTTGTAGATTTGTAGATTTTAATCAAGAATTTTTTAAGCAAAAAACCTACATTTTTTGGCAGGAATTAAATTTTTTGTGTCAAATTGAGAAATCAAAATCAGAAAATTCATACACTCCATCAACTAGTTTCTGCTGTGGTAATTATAAAAAAGCTACATTTTTGACAGTGTAGTAATTCAATTTTTGTGTCAAATTGAGAAAACAAAATCAAAAAATTCATACACTTTTTCAACAATTTTCTGTTGTTGTAACTAGCGAAAAAACTAGATTTTTGACAGTAGGAATTCAATTTTTGTGTTGTGATTTTGAAAAATATATATTTTTAAACATGTTGAACTACGAGAGACAGATGAATGAGGAGGAGAAACTAGCAAAAGCTGAGAAAGACTACAGAGTATCGCAGAAAAAACTGCGCATGAACGAGCTGAAAAAAATCTCCTACCCACCCAAACACAAAGCACTAATAGACAGACAAAAGAAGGTGATCGGCCATCTGAAAAAAGAAATCAAAAACCTAGAAAGTGATCTAGGAGTTTCCAAAAACGATACAAAGAAGAAGAAGGTGATAAACTGGTTGAAGCTGAGAGACTGATTGAGAAAGAGAGAGAGTTAAAGGAGAATGTGGAGGCCGAAAAGAGGAGGATAACGGAGTTACAGAAAGAGATAGACGAAGTAAACAAGGGGATAATGGTAATGCAGAAGAAGGAAATGCAAGGGGGAGAGATGAGTGAGAAGTTTAAGAAGAAAGAGATAAAGTTGGATGGATTTGAGAGTAGTCTACAGGTGGCTACAAATAAGTTCAACGATCTGCTAATGGTGTCTGAGAAATATCGTAAAAAGATAAATTTGTTACTAGAGGAACGTAAGATATTTCATGCCAAGTATATGCAGCTTTATAAGCAGTTGCTGGAGGGGAAACAAACCATGTTAGATATTGTGGAACAGGCCACAAAAGTTTGTGATCAAAAAGAGGAGGCAAGTAGAAAATTGATTAGATTACAGAGGAAGAAAGCGGAGGAGGAGAGGAATTACAACGAGTGTGTCCAGCAGTTACAAAATGAGTTGGATGAAAATCGTGAGTTGGACCAGTTTTTGAATGAGAAAAATGAGCGGCTCCAGAATGATAACGAGGCGTATGAAGAGAGAAAGATGGAGATGATGCATCGGTTGAAAGAGGAATTTTTTGAGAAATTCGGGAGGTATTCAGAGATGATGAATGAGATGCGGGACCTGTACGGAGTGGATGCCAATGCGATGATTGATATTAGGTGAGTCTAATTAAGCCCGGTTGCACAAAAGCCTCTCAAATTTTAATTATACGATTAAATCCATGAGAACTAATCAGAGAAGTCTATTTATTTATTTATTCATTTAGAATATCACAACTCACAAAAAAGTACACAGGCTTATAACACAAAACGGTTCCAATTCTAATTTATACAACAGTCCAAATGTAGCTAAAGTGCGAGATAAATTACTTTTAACATGAAGAGGAGAAACCCATTTCTCCCTCCACAGTTTGTAGCGTAGACACAGACGGACATCCTGCGCAAAATTGGATGCGCCGTGTCATGTTTGCTTCATGTTCTTGCGATGAAAACATCTCTGTAACATACACAAACCAATATACCTGCTGACCAATTCCCTACTTGGAGCATTGCCAGCAATAGATGGAGGGGAGTGTTGCGGCGTCGCGTTACAAAGCTCTCTCATTCAGACACAAAAGAAGGAGAATGCTGCTAGGTAGTGGGAGTGATTAGTGGAGGATAGAGCATCGGACCTCTCCGTCTTCGAGAAAGAGCCGTGTTAAAAGTAATTTATCTCGCACTTTAGGTTATGTGTCACTTCAACATTCTTCAATTAAACACCCCAATTTACATTTCAAAACACACAAGAATCAATTTTATATTAAAAAAATACTTCTAAATTTAATTAAATCAATCACAATTTTGAATTAATGAAGGCGCCTCTGGTTGGTTCTCTTAGAATTAATGACGGTTGAATTTAACAGGTTTTTGTACAAGCCGCACCTAGCAGTGTTATAATCGAAGTTCTTTTCAGTCTTTTTAAAGATAAATGAATAGTTTGTCTTACACATATTCCTGTATGCGAATAAATAAATTTATAAAGTGAGGTTGACGTTATAATGGCAGTGGAGAAAGATAGGAGAACAACGTTGCCGATCCTCTGTTTTCTATGCCTTCTATACACGGTAGCTGAAACAGGTTTATTGATTTATTAACTGTTCATTCCCGTTTAAAATTAAAAATTATATTTAATCAAGCAAGAGGTTATATTTATCAATAATTTTACTAGTAGTTCTGTGAACAGTAGACCTCACTCAGTATTCTCATCTACAAGTACCCGATTTAAAACTATAGACCTTATGGAAATACAGCAATAGACTGGCTTTTCCACACATCTGTGTAATCACTTGTCAGCTGATTTATGATGAATAATTCTATAGTCTGATTTTTACTATAATATTGACGTATGAAGGAGGCTCCTTTTTCCTTTTATATTATCCTTGAAATGCAAAATTTCCAAAAACCTTGTATTCACGTCGACGCGCAATTAAAAAAGGAACATACCTGTCAAATTTCATGGAAACCTATTACCGCGTTTCGCCGTAAATGAGCAACATGTCAAACATTTAAACATTAAGAGAAATGCCAAACCGTCGACTTGAATCTTAGACCTCACTTCGCTCGGTCAATAATGAATTATCATAATTAAAATGGAATATTCTTTCAAACAGTAATTAATTCTACATTGTTGAAAGACGATCTGGCAACAGAGCAAAGCAAGAAAGAGATAGCGCTATCCGTTTTGTTGAATGATAGACAAGGATAGCAATACCATTGCTAATCAAACACTGCCATTATAACATGGACCTCATTATAGATGTGCCAGCTGAGTATGGTACCTCAGTATACTGCAATATTATTAGGTAGGCTACTTCCTTTTATAAAATTTATTTTCCTCTCAAATATTAGAGGATTTTAGAGTCTTCAAAGAGTTTTTTGTAAAGAACTGATTCGTACGTTTATTTTCATTCCATTCCCTCTTACATATTCAAGATTTACTACAATTCTACTGCAATTATTACTTCATTCTATAAGATCAGTTCGCCTCTCAAATAAAGATGAATTTTAGAACAATAATCTTCATGAAGACTTTTTTTGTAGTAAAGATTAAAAATCTGGTGTGGCGCACTCACACAACTTTCCTTGCCGTTATCTTCCTTGTCCATATCAATGCAGAAATGAAGAGGAATAATTAGACAGAAAAGTGAATAGTTACTGCTTGTTTATTTCTGATTTCTGAATTATTTACAGAGTTCTAAGTGCATTTCAAGGAAATGATATTTACGCTATTGCAAATATTGCGCCGTCTAGACTGGTAATTTTGGTGCTGTGTAAACAGAAACAATTGTAAAAACATAACAACCAATCAACAACCATTCTGCGAATAATGTGAACCGATAATGCGAATTCTATTCAGCCAGTACAGAGTACAGTATATTATGTTTATGTGTATACAACTGTAGACTGTGCCTGTAGAATGAATTAGTCAAACACTTAAAAAATAAATTAGTTATGAAAAACACATATTCAACACCGTAAATGTGATTCTATATTGAATTGTTTTTGGAAAAACACAATAATTCACAATTTCAGGTTTTCCAATCCCGAAAATCCCGGGATTGAGGCTGAAAAATCCCGGGATAGTTAGGTATCAAAAATGGACCGGGATCCCGGGATTCGGGATTCGGGATCCCAGGATTGACATCCCTAATTATATTACTAGCCGTCAGGCTCGCTTCGCTCGCCATATCCGTTTAGCCAGACGGATCTGTTTAGTCTGGACCCCCGACTGGATTGTCCTAACATTTATGATAAAAATGCCCAAATGAAAAATGCAGGCGAGCGTAGCGATCTCATTCTTGGACGATCCAGCCGGGGGTCCAGGGGGCGGAGCCCCCTGGCTAGACGGATATGGTGAGCAAGCAATATAATAAGCGAGTAATATAAATAAAAATAGAAATCCAAGTACCCTTTTGAATATTATTTACGCACAACTTGTTAATTTATTTATTTGCAATTTTATTTATTTTCGAATCACTTGATATAGCTGAAACATATTGTGACTAAAAACTTTTAAAAAGGGTATTTAGATTTGTATTCAATAGTAGACCTGAAGAAAAACAAACAATTCCTATAATTTTTAACACGTTTTCCAGCTACAAATCAGTTGAAGAAGACATCATGCAACTAGTCTGCTACATCAACTTCCGCAACAGCCAACTCCTAGAGCTTCAGGACTCAATCGCCGAGCTCAACCTCAGAATCCTCGACCAGCAAGAGTTGCAAGAGCTCAACGAACTACAACAAGACAAAATCCTCGAGGAGCTCCACGAGAACCTGGAGACCAAGAGGGCGGAGTGTGGGAAAGCGATGGAAGACAAGAGAAGAAGCGAATGGGTGTTGAATCAACTGTTGACAGACCTGGAGAAAATGTTCATAGGTTATAACTGTGACTCGAAACTGTTCTTCGAGATGCTAGGGGATAACGCGCATGTGAACGTTTTCAACTACAAGACATGTCTAGCTCAAATCGAAAACCAAATCCATGAGTTTGTCTGTCTAGTTTATTGTAAGGAGCTAGTTTGGATACCAGAGTATGAAGATGAGACGGAAGCTGTGATACAAGACGATTACCATCTCTTACTATCAAAACGTTCTATCAATTATTACACGGATTCTCTGTCGCCTTGCCCCTTGTGCCAGGAGATGATTCAGTTGTCAAACATAGAAGAGGAGAGTAGAGTGGTGGAGCTGGATAATTATATGGAGATTCAGCGGGAAGAAACAAAGACAGCTAATAGTCCGGCGGGGCATGAGATATTGCACAATTTGAGCAAATGTCAGCTGCCCAGGTCGAGGGCTATTATGCAGGCGAAATTTCAAGAACAGGAGGCCGGGTTGTAGGGTTGGTAGAGGAGAAAATAATGTTGGGTTCTATTTAATAAAATTGTTTTTGCTTGTAAGTATATTATGTTCTATTGATAAAATTGTTTATGTTTGTGAGTATTTATGTTCTATTGATAAAATTGTTTATGTTTGTGAGTATTTATGTTCTATTGATAAAATTGTTTATGTTTGTAAGTATATGTTCTATTGATGGAATTGTTTTTGTTTGTGAGTATATGTTCTATTAATAAAATTGTTTTTGTTTGTGAGTATAATGTTCTATTGATAAAATTGTTTTTGTTTGTGAGTATAATATGTTCTACTAATTATTGTTTATGCTTGTGAGTATAAATGATTTTGTCAATATGCATTATTTCATGAAAAACTAGCAGTTAATCCGTGCTCTGCTGCAGGGGTGCCACAGCATGTTTTGATGTCGCAAGTTGCGACATGAGGCTGAATTTTGGGGGGGATTTTTGGAAAAAAACTGGGGAAAATGTAGGGGATTTTTCAATATACAGTTTCCAAGTACCTAAATGGATACCAAATTTTGAAGGGGATTTTGCGACATGGACCATTGGGGGGATGGGCACCCCTGCTCCGCTGGGTACAATTGAAAGCTTGACGACTTACGAAATCTTGAAGAATTTTAAATAGGCCTATTACCATAGGTAAATAAGGAATCCATATGCGAAATTTCAAGTTAAACAGTTGAGTATAGTCATAGAGAAACAATGCATAAGTAGATATCCCATGGTATAGGGCGTTTATGTCGCAACGTTTACTGTTATCTCAAGCTGATAGTCCACTTAGTTCTTTCCTGTGAAGCTTTATGACGCTGGTAGTCTCTCATATTGTGCCGTTCATACAATCTTACCCGGTCAAAACAGTAAAAATCGACAGTAATCGGCTTGAGATAACAGTAAAAGTTGCGACATAAACGCCCTATACCATGGGATATCCACTTACGCTATTGTTTCTTTATGGTATAGTTCAGTCGTGAAGATGCTTCATTCGTAAATTTCTTATCCCGCAGGTGTATAAGCTAATTATTTCTTTTATTATATATTATACACTAGCATGTAACCCTTGTTCTGCAGCGTCCAATTTTAAAAACTTAACAAACTTTATACTTGAACTATACTAAAATCTTGAAGGATTTTACTTCTATACACTGCTCATAGTGATATAAAGAATAGATTTATTCAGAGTGCAAGAAGGTTAAAAAGTTATAAACAAAAAACTGTAGATGCACACAATAATTTTGTGAAAATCACTTGATAACTGTCCCAGTGATTATTGAAATATTAAAGTTATTTATCCATCTTGTAGCAAATTTGATTCTCCACAAAAACTTTCTCCACAATATTCAATGTTAATTGAACCGTTACCGAGTTATAAACGAAAAATTGGGTGAAATTTACTATAAACTAGATGCATACGATAATTTTGACAGAAATTCAATTTTCAGAGGTTTCTAACTATCCCAATAATAATTAATATGTTGAAGTTATACATCCATCTTTTAGGAAATTTCATTCTCTACAAAAAATGTCTTCACAACATTCACTGTAAATTGAACCGTTAGCGAGTTATAAACGAAAAATTGGGAAAGAGTAACAAATTCCGTCTAGTGAGACGAGAAGTTTCAGAAGCTGGCTTGCTTTTGAAAGACCGCTGGAATTGAGAAAGTGAACGCTTATGACATCTACCGAGAGACACTGCAACTAGAGTTCTTGTGGAAAAGAAGTTCATGGTATCAGTTTTTTGTGAATTAAAAGCTTATTGTTAATTAAGCAATGGATATTATATGAAACAATTTGTAGACAACAAGCTCTGTAGTAGATTTCGAGAGTAATATTACTGATTTAATGAGAAATTAATCTATATTTTGTTGAAGAACATCGTTAAAACTCGATCGCTTCCACAGGTCACATCTACAAATTTTGAACTGGTGTATTAAATTTGTTATCGATCTGATTATCATTTAAATTACTGATAAGTATAGAACGATTCATCAGCTACAAATATTATTTGTAAGTTTTTTCGATTTATGAACAGTAAACGTGGAATTTGAAGAAATCTACACTCATGTTGTAGGCTAGTGCAGAACAAGCTTCGTGTTAGTTCCAGTTTCTGACGCTAGATAGCATGAGCGTTAAGTTTTTCATAGCGTAGAGCTTTAGCAATCTCACTGGTCCATGAGAGCAATTTTAAGATGACTAGGAATTATTTAGGTAGTCCCTACCGTGTTTTGCTTATAACTCTTAAACTATGCGTTTTTACGAAATTTTACAAGAGTGAAATTTTGTAGAGAATGAAATTTTCTATCAGAATATACCACAATAAAACCTGAAATATCAGAGTTGGCGGAGCAATTGAGTCTCAAAGCTAACGGGTCTACTTTTCAACTCATCAATTAATTTGAATTGGATTTTATTGAAAAGGGGTGGAGTATTAAAGTTGTGAGGCCCATTGACAGCTTAAATTGAATTCAATATGATTCAGGTTAGGTTGAACCTTACCGCAAATCATTTCACTTGGAAATAGAATGAGAGCAAATAACTCTTTCGACAGGCGGTTCAATATAATAATAAATATTCACATGCAGGGGGATGTCATTCATGTCTGCGATATCTCAAATGTGCGAGTAGTTCAAATTTTGGTAATTTGAGTTAATTATATTTATAAAATTGTCAACTATTTACCTACATAATATTTGGAAATTTAAGACAAAATTAGGAAATTGAAGAAGTTTTGGGCAATAGCCTGTTTTTTCTTTAACGATCACTGTATTGTTTACTCTATCCAATAAATGAATAAATAGACACATTTCAAATGATGAAATTGACTTATACGTTATAATGGGAGTGGAGAAAGATAGGAGATCAACGTTGCCGAACCTCTGACTTATCAATGCCTTCTCAATGTTACAGCTTTATTAATGTAATATTAACTGTTCATTCTCGTTTGAAATAATGATCAATTATATTTTATCAAGCAAGAAATTATTTTTTTAATGTTTTCATGGTTAATTTTCATAATCAAGATAAAATATTTTGTTAATTAATTATATTTATAAATTGTTTAAGAAACGATCTGGCAACAGAACAATGCGAGAAAGAGATAGCGCTATCTGCTTTCTTGTATGATAGACAAGGATAGCAACACCATTTTCAATCAAATACTACTAATATAACGTGGACCTCGCTATAGTGATACTGAATCTATATACCTATATACTGAATCTATATATATAGTGATACTGAATCTATTATAAAAGCGAAATGGCACTCACTGACTGACTGACTCACTCACTCACACACTCGCAGAACTAAAAATCTACCGGACCAAAAACGTTCAAATTTGGTAGGTATGTTCAGTTGGCCCTTTAGAGGCGCACTAAGAACGGATTTGGAAAAAATTCCAAAGATACGCCCAAAATCTGCATTTTTCCAGCGTTTTTTTTTTTTGCTTTTTCTCAGATTTATCGAGAACAAATGAACAGAAATTGTTCAAATTTAGTACAGAAGCTAAGCTAGGGTGTAATAATGTTGTTTTAGAAGGAATTTGAAATAACGCCAAAGATACGCCCAAAATGAGCTTTTTTGCGTTTTCTCAGTTCTTTCATCAAGTAATAGACAGAAAATGTCCAAATTTTAGACAGAGGTTTAGGTAGGGTCTGAAAATGTTGTGATGAGGTGACTTTAATATTTCATCAAAGATACGCCCAAAAACCAGCGTTTTTCTCAGCTTTACTGCGTTTTGTCAGTACTTTGACTTTCTGAAGGAATGAAGCATGCTCAAATGAAAAATGCAGGCGAGCGAAGCGAGCCCGCTGATCTCATTTCTGGACGATCCAGTCGGGGGAGCCCCCTGGCTAGACGGATATGGCGAGCGAAGCGAGTCTGACGACTAGTAGTTTAATAGTAGTTGGGTGCCAGTTATTATTCTTCCAGCCATCTTTTATATATTTTAGAGAGATTGTCATTGTCACTCTCCCGTTTTTCCCATTTTTCCCCGCATTTCCCTATCCAGCGGGAAAACCGGGAGACCGACCTGTGAAAAACGGGAAATCGCTTTTCCCCACACAGTTTTTGCTGCGACCTTCTGCTGCCCTGGTATCTTATTTAAAAAAATTGCCGAAAATCGTCCAAAAAGTTTCCAGATTTGGCCGGTTTTCGGTGACCAATTAAAATAATATATATATATCAGATTTTTTTCTTTACACCACTGGAATGTGCCACATAGAATTGATGAAATAAGGAAAAAACTCGTAAAATATGATAAGGTGACGCTGACTATTTGTAGCGTATTTATTGATTGGGGTGGGTGGGTTTTAGGGGGATGTAAAAGGGGTTGGAATGAAGGGGAGAGAGGAAGGAAAAAGGGTGGCACTTTTTGGAGGATGCGCACAAAAAGAGGAATCCGTGTTTTTTCTCTGTCACTCTCTAGTTTTCTCTTTTTCCATCTCTGTGCTGGGGATATCTGTTGGTTCCATGACTGTCTGTCTCTCTTTTCTCTCTCATTCAATCTGTCTCACTCTCTCTCTCTCACACACACACACACACACACACACAAACTCAATCTCTCTCTTTATTCTATCATTATTCTAATTGCATTCAATCTTTATTCTCAATCTTTTTATCCTACTTTGTAAAATTCGTTGAATAACTAGCATTATCGCCATTTAATGTAAATTAGTGTATAAGCCAGTATTGTAACGTACATAAAAATAAAGAAATCCAATCTAATCTAGTCTAATCTCTGTCCCTCTTTGGTACAGAGTTAGTGGGAAGGATATTTTTTAATATTCTTTCCGAAGAATGAACATTGATTGATATGTCCAAAGCTCCGCCAATTTATGTAGATGCATTACAATATCATCTTGTATAGTTAGTTACAAATATTGCTTTCTTTCATATCATTATACAGTTCAATAATTTATTTTCTTAGTTTATTTTAAGTAAATTCATCCAAAACTTTGCTGTATTGTAAGCTATTGTATATAAGTGTATAAGCCAGTATTTATGTAATCTACATAAATAAAGTATTCAATCAATCAATCCCTCTATCACTCTCTCTCTTCCTCTCTTTCTCTCTCTCTCTCTCTCTCTCTTTGTCGTGTGTTGATGGGATGGATATTTTTCATTATTTCACATTCTTTTGAGAGAATCGACAATAAATCATTTATTTTATTCGCTATTCCATTCCATTCATATTCACCTATTTGCTATTTCACTCAATAAATTCGTTTATTCTATTTACCTATTTGCTATTTCATCAAAGAAATTCGCTCATTTATACTTTTATTCTATTTTATTTGCTATTCTATACCATGTTATTATTCACCTATTTGCTATTACACTCAAAAAATTCGTTTATTCAAATTTGCCCTTCTATTAACCTATTTGGTATTTCATCAAAGAAATTTGCTCATTCACTCATCTTTTTATTTTATTTGCTATTCTATTCTATTTCTATTCGTGCATGAGCCGAATATAGTAGAGAAACCAAGCTACCTCCTATGAAACTCTGCTCGCCTGGTAGTTTGGCTCGCTTTTCGCAAGCCATGTGTGACAACGGAATCTGTGTGGGAGGGGGAATGGGTGATAAAGACCGGGGAAAGAGAGAGGAGATGAGGAGAAAGAGACAGAGGAGGAACTGGGTGAATGACTGGAACAAGTTAAGATTGTTGTAATAGCTAGCAAGAGAGAGAGTGAACTGGGTGAATGACTGGAACAAACAGAGAGAATAGAATATAACCATATAGTCCACTCCACTCCACACCATATATATAATCCACTCTATTCTCTCTGGGAACAAGTTAAGATTGTAATAGCTAGCAATAAATACAGTTATAGTGAGGTGTCTATCTTTCTCCACTAGACAGTGATATCGACGTTGCCGATCCTGTCTTGTCCCTTCTATAGACGGTAAACAGCTGATGCAGGCTCACAAGGTTCAATTATTGATTGATGTAATAATAGGCCTGTTTATTCACATTTAAAATAACCAATTATTTTTTATTAAGCAAGAAATTATATTATTCACTATCTGGCCCGGCGAACTTCGTACCGCCAAAATAGTTTGTGTAAAATAAGTTGAGACTTGGCCCTCCATCCGAAGAAATTGGGTTGCCAAATCGTGTAAAATTACAACTTTCTCAAATTTCTAATTCAACGTCAGAATTGGATGTAGAATATCATCCCCGATACCCTGGTAGTGCTAAAAAGGTTTCAAGATTAAAAGGAAATTTAACTTTTATGATAAAATTGGAAACATCGCGAAGATTTGTTTTTCTTTTCAATATTACTTCTCTCAGAATCATGGGGCGTCGTAATTCGTAATAATTTTATATAAATTAACGGGGAGAATGTCTCCTTTCAATTACACTCCTTTTTACCTAAAACACTAATATTGAATGTATAAGGAGGCAGTTAATTTACATAGGTACTAAAATAATAAACCTCATTCCAAATCACTTTCTCATGGACAATAAGATCAGCGGAAAAATTAAACTGGATATAAAAAACTGGACATACAGTAATTTCTTCTTCCATTTAGATAATTATATGACTCGAGATTTCTGCTCCAGCATTGTTTTTTCATTTTTCAGTGGACTCGCTTACCTTTATTTTGAGTACCTATTCCTCTGTTTTCTTCCTTCCCCCCATTTCTCCCTTACCTTTTTCCCTCATTACTTCTCTTCTCTTCTTTGCCTGCCTATTACATGGGAAACCATAGTTGGCTAGGTATCTTCCTCTCTTTTTTTTCTCTTCTCCAACACACCCAACCACAAAGCCCATGTTTTTTTATATTTGTAACATTTAATTGTGTTTTATTTGTTTCAAATTCTTTGTAATTTTGTTTTGTCTTGTTATGTGTGTGTTTTTAATAAATAAAAAAAAAATTATACTAGATACAAAAAATAATTGAAGTCTGGGTCATTTTTATCTGACTTATAGTTATTTTATAATAAATTATAATGTTTGTCAATGTCGAGACATTTCTAGCAGAAAACATGAAATTTTCGACATGATAGGAACTTTTTAAAATATAAAATAACTATAAGTCAGATAAAACTGATTCGCGAGATTCTGAGAGAAGTGATGTTCAAAAGAAAAACAAATCTTCGCGATGTTTCCAATTTTATCATAAAAGTTGAATTTTCTTTTAATCCTTCAACCCTGAAGCTTTTTTAGTACTAGGATATCGGGGATCATTTTCTACATCCAATTCTGACGTTGAATTGGAAATTTGAGGAAGTTGCAATTTTGCAAATCGAATTCCAGATTTGTGTTCCTCGTATCAAAGAGCATAAGATCACGAAGTTCGAGCGATTTTTATTTTCTACTAAAAATTAATAAAAACCATGGACTTTTGAAAAAAAAACCATCGTGCCTTTTGAAAAAACGAAAAGTAACTGAGATTCGGCTGATATTTCCACCATAGATATAGCTCGACCTGAGAAATGTCGGAGCCGTATTTGGCACCTCCAGCTAAAGTATAGGGCGAGTTATGAAGCTGCAAACATAAAATGTTCAAATCGTCTTCAAATGGTCATATCTCCTGAACGGTAAGGTATTTTGCAAATATGATTCCAGATTCGTGTTTCTCGCTTGAAAGAACATAGGATCACGAAGTTTGAGCGATTTTTATTTTCCACTAAAAATTAATAAAAACCAAGGACTCATCTTGCATTTTGAAAAACAAATGTATCTCAGATTTGGCTGATATTTGCACCATAGATAGAGCTTGACCTGAGAAATGTCGGAACCAAATTTGCCACCTCCAGCTAAAGTATAGGGTGAGTTATGAAGCTGCAAACATAAAATGTTCAAATCGTCTTCAAATGGTCATATCTCCTGAACGGTAGGAAATTTTGCAAATATGATTCGAGATTCGTGTTTCCCGCATGGAAGACCATAAGATCACGAAGTGGGAGCGATTTTTATTTTTCACTGAACATTGAGAAAAACCATGAATCGTGCGTTTTGAAAAACAAAAAGTATCTCAGATTTGGCTGATATTTGCACCATAGATAATGCTGACCTGAGAAATGTCGGAGTCAAATTTGGCACCTCTAGCTATACAGGGGGAATTTAGCAGCTTCAAAAATAAAATTTGCAAATTTTCAAACGACCATATAATTTCTAATGAAAGGTAAGTTATTTATCTGAAGTTTTACCCGTTTGGAAATTGCATCTTCTTCTTCTTCTTCTGGTGCCTATCCGTTACGGTACCGAATGTTAGCAATCATTCTGGCAATTATAACTTTGTTGACAGCCGATCTAAAAAGTTCCGGGGTGGACACTGCAAACCATGTTCTCAAGTTCTTTAACCAGGAAATTCGTCTCCTACCAACACCTCTCCTGCCAAGAACTTTACCCTGTAGTACACATTTCAACAACTGATATTATTCTAGTTCCATTCCACATAATGTGTCCCAGATACTCCCCAGAGATGTCTCTTGACAGTGTACATTATTTCAGTCTTCTTATTGAGTCGTTGAAGAACCCTGTTGTTGGAAATTTTGTCCATCCATGATATTTTCAGGATTCGTCTATAGGTCCACATCTCGAACGCTTCAAGTTTCTTTGTAGTTGTTTCAGTCAAGGTCCAAGACTCAACTCCATACAACAAAATGGAAAATATATAACAACGGAGGAGTCTTATTTTCAGTTCAAGGGTCAAATTATGCGACTTGAATACTCTTGACATGATTTTGAAATTGCATAATTGACCCTAAATCTTCTATGGTGCTTTATCTGGTGCTATTTTATTGGTGCTATATTTGCATCTATGGTGCAAATTTCAGCCAAATCTCAGATACTTCTTTTTACTGTTTCAAAACGCACGATTGTTACTCTATGATTTTTTTTTTTGAAAAATAAAAAATCGCTCAAACTTCGCAACCCTATGCTTCACCTGAGAAATGTCAGAGCCAAATTTGGATCCCCAGCTAATATACAGAGTGAGTCATGCAGCGTCAAATGTGATGACATCATGAATTTTTGCAAAAATAAAATCGCTCAAACTCGCAGGAATGATAGTAATTGACGAGAGGAACAATAATATGTCATCACATTGGCAAAATTCACTCCTTTTCTTGAGTTTTTAGCATTTGAATATGGATGATTTTTCTGCTCTCTGAGTGGAGGAAACATTCCATGTTTGAGTGAATAACTCACCCTGTATTGTAGCGAAACATCTCATATTATAGCACAACACTTGTTAGGTCAACCTCTATCCATAGTCCGGATATCATCAAAATCTGGGAGATTTGCATTTTTCATGGAATCCATGAATCCATCATCGATTTTCGCAAATTAATTCTATTTTTTCAATAAAAATCTGGTGTGGCGCATTTACCCTTGAAACGTATAGAAATTTAGAAATTTGGGTACCTTAATTTTTTTGGAAAGCAATACTTTCCTTACCTATGGTAATAGGGCAAGGAAAGTAAAAAATCTAGTGTGGCGCACTCACACAACTTTCCTTGCCGTTATGAAAATTGATCACCTGACGCTAGTGTTCACGCGCATATCAAGTCTACTATTCTAATATCTGAGCCAGCTGGTGACAGGGCAATAACGCTGGAGACACACACGAAGTCTGCTATCTCTTCATAGTGAATGATTTAATAGAATCAACAGTTTGGAAACAACAGAATTAACTTGTGTTAATATTGTATTATATACGATGCATAACATGAAATGTTAATAAAAAATAAAAAAAAAAACAGTTGCCAACAGTTTGCAAATGAATAATCACATTTTCTCGAATTTCAAGCTTATTTTCGATTTTAGGTGAAAATGTTACTGAACATTAATTGTAGAGATGTTCATGCTCAATCTTTTCCACTTGGAATTTTTTGTTTAAATTGTATCTGAAGCCTGATAATTGAAAATCTAAAATCAAACTTTGCATAGATGGGGCGAAGCTCCTGAAATTTTTACAGATATGGGACTTGTGGCAGTTGATAGAGCTTATTAATGACTATTCCAGGTATAAATTTGATCAAAATCGTTGGAGCCGTTTTCGAGAAAATCGCGAAAACCCCTGTTTTTGACAACATTTTTCCATTTCAGCCGCCACCTTGGATTGCATTCGATCGAAAATGTTCGTGTCGGATCCTTATAGTGTAAGGACCTTGAGTTCCAAATTTCAAGTCATTCCGTTTTTTGGCAGATGAGATATTGTGTACACAGACGCACTTACACATACAGACCAATACCCAAAAACCACTTTTTCGGACTCAGGGGACCTTGAAACGTATAGAAATTCAGAAATTGGGACGTACCTTAATTTTTTCGGAAAGCTATACTTTCCTTACCTATGGTAATGGGGCAAGGAAAGTAAAAATAAGTAGACCTGAAGTCATACATTTTAAGAAAATTTACACAAATTTTTCCATCAAATTTTTTTTATTCAGTACAGTCAGTATAGTATACATAATGCCCTGTATCAATTTAAAGCTGCTCCTTAAAAAAAAAATACTCAATATTATCAGATAATAATAACTAAAAAAATACTAACAATTTTCTACCTTATGGTCAAAAATCAAAATTAATAATCAAGGGGCAAAAAAAAAAACTACAACTAACTCACTGACTAGCTAAAAAGCAAAAAATGTCTCTTTGGAGAATTTATATTGAACACAAATACCGTACATCTACAGTCACTAGAATCTTACAAAGTATAACACCTTTTTGATAGAATATCAACTAAGAGATCTTGAGAGGAAATAGTTCCCAAATTTAAAGAAAAGGAAAAATGTAGTCTATGACTATTAGAAACAAGCAAAAAGCAATTCTGATTGATTCATTTTAAATAATATATTATTTTTATATTTTTATTCAAAAACCTTCTTGAAAGAAAATATTGTACTAAGAGATCTTGAGAAAAAATAGTTCCCAAATTCAAAGAAAAGAAAAAATGCAGTCTATGACTATTAGAAACAAGCAAAATGCAATTCTGATTGATTCATTTTAAATATAATATATTATTTTCATTCAAAAAATTGTGTAATTCTAGTAGTTTATTCAGTTCTTAGTTCTGGTATCCAGTCAAGCTCCTATATATTATATCATTTATGAAATATCTTTATTATAGACGAAATTTTCTGTTATCAATAAAACATAATCGAGCGACGAGGGTAGAGGGAAGGCAAAGGTGAAGGTAGCGAAGAAGAAGAAGGGAAAGAAAAAGAAGAAGAAGATGATGAAGAAGAAGAAGAAGAAGAAGAAGAATCGAGAAGAAGAAGAAGAAGAAGAAGAAGAAGAAGAAGAAGAAGAAGAAGAAGAAGAAGAAGAAGAACAAAGAAGAAGATGAAGAAGAAGAGGGAGAAGAAGAAGAAGAAGAAGAAGAAGAAGAAGAAGGAGAAGAAGAAGAAGAAGAAGAGAAGAAGAAGAAGAAGAATAAGAAGAAGAACATAGAATAGCTTTAAAATTCAAGAGTCTATCAGAGAAAAGCAGCTGAGAGTGTTCAAGTAAGGCATGAATCTGCTTCCTTCTACCTTATTATACAATAGTAAATAGAAACAACTAAAATAGAGATGAAAAATAGTTATTTGTGCAACTAGTGCGCAAAGTGCTGCACCGAAAAAAAACGTTTAAGTTTACGGCTCGTGCGGAATGGTTTCTTGAGTGCAGCAGAGGAACTTTGCGCACGTATTTCACATTAAATTTTTCCTACAGTTACCATTGAATATGAGAAATGGTTGATTATGGGTGAAATGATGGCTGAAATCCATCAAATGTTTGTATAGTTTTGTTATTAATAACAACTTTAGTTTATTTTAAACTTGATAATCTAATTGAAAATTGATAATCGATAATTTTTTCAAATTAAACATTAAATTAATCCAATTATTTTCAAAATTTGACTAATTTTGAGTAAATCTTGATTTCTAAATCATTTTTCAACAAATCAATTTATGAATAAAGAAAATATTTTTTGGAATAATTAATAATATTCAAAATGTATAATGTATAATCATAGAGTAACGATAGCATAACTAGATATCCCATGGTATAGGGCGTTTTTGTCGCAACTTTTACTGTTATCCCAAGCCGATAGTTCACGTAGTTCTTTCCTATGCAGCTGCGTGACGCTGGTAGTCTCTCAAATTGTGCCGTTCATACACTATCACCCCAACAAAACAGTAAAAATTGACAATAATCGATAGTAATCGGCTTGAGATAACAGTAAAAGTTGCGACATAAATTCCCTATACCATGGCATATCTACTTACGCTATTGTTTCTCTATGGTATAATTTAATGAGTTCTAAATTTTATTCATTTGAAAATAAAAAAAAAATATATAGATAGAACAAATTCGCATTCAAAATACACGCCAACAATGTCAACAGCTGATTGGGATAGCTTCAAGATAATATGCAAAGTATTAAGAGTACGCAAAGTAATAGTTTGCGCACTGGAGCGGAAAAGTGATTCTTTGCGTTCTGTAATCAGTGCTGGAATGGTCTACTTTTCAAGGTAACTGTGGGAAATAGAAATTGTTCCTTCATTCCGAGCTTCTACCCTCCAGTATATCCTGACACATTTTAAATACATGCATTATTTTCAACTCTCCCAGCTACATTCTCTGATAGACTCTACCTTTGCCACTCCACCGTTTTCTGACCCATAGGAATTACTGTAGTCATTCATTCTAATAAAAAATCTAATCTAGGTACTCTACTTCCAATACCAAAAACTTCCAATTTCAATACCAAAATGAAAATACTTGTACTAACGAAATGGATAGGCTGAGCCTATTCTTTAGTACGGTAAGCCCTCATTAGAATATAAAGCAATAGAGTTCCAAAAATAAAATGACCTAAATAAACAAATAATCTACTTTCTAAAGAATATCCAAATATCCACTACTGGAAAACTAGACTCATAAATAAGATAAACATATTCTGCAGTAAGCCTACAGTAGAATATAAAGTAATAGATAATTATTATTTAACGAAAATCCCAAATAAATGCTGCAAATCGCCCCGAAAACCTCTGCTACTGCAGACATTGACAACAGGGTTAACAGCTAGATGGAAATTTGATGAGAACTACTATCCAAAAATTAGTTGCCAGCCCGGGAATCGAACCCGGTACCTCCCAAAATCTAGTCAGGAATGCTTACCCTTACACCAAACTGACAATCTCTGGATAGCAGTGCTCATTTTATACGAAGCCACAGCGGCCAACCAGTTACAGATGGAATTAAATAGAGAATGCATTTATTCAAATGCTAATTAATATATAATTATTATTTAACGAGAATCTCAAATAAATGCTGCAAATCACCCCGAAGACCTCTGCTACTGCAGACATTGACAACAAGGTTAACAGCTAGATGGAAATTCGATGAGAACTACTATCCAAAAATTAGTTGCCAGCCCGGGAATCGAACCCAGTACCTCCCAATTGCTAGGTGTAAGGGTAAGCATTCCTGACTAGCAATTGGGAGGTACCGGGTTCGATTCCCGGGCTGGCAACTAATCTTTGGATAGTAGTTCTCATCTAGCTGTTAACCCTATTGTCAATGTCTGCAGTAGCAGAGGTCTTCGGGGTGATTTGCAGCATTTATTTTGGATTTTCGTTAAATAATAATTATCTATTGATTAGCATTTGAATAAATGCATTCTGTATTTAATTCTATCTGTGAAGTGATAGAATTCAAAAATTAAATAACATTTTAAACAACAAATAATCTATTTCTTGAAGAATATCCACAACTGAAAAGCTATACTCTTGGATAATATAAACCTATTCTGCAGTAAGCCTACTGTATAATATGAAGTAATAGAGTTTCAAAAATTAAATCACCTTTTAAACAATTAACAAATAATCTACTTTTTTTCTTAAAGAATATCCGAATATCCACTACTGGAAAACTAGACCCATGAATAAGATAAACCTATTCTGCAGTAAGCCTACAGTAGATTATGAAGTAATAGAATTCCAAAATTAAATTACCTTCGAAACAATTAACAAATAATCTACTTCTTAAAGAATATCCGAATATCCACTACCGTACTAAAAAACTATTCTCATGGTAGAATTCTCATATGAAGTAATAGAGTTTCAAAAATTAAATTACATTTTAAACAATTAACAAAAATAATCTACTTCTTTAAGAATATCCAAATATCCACTACTGGAAAACTATTCTCATGAATAGGATAAACCTATTCTGCAGTAAGCCTACAGTAGATTATAAAGTAATAGAATTCCAAAATTAAATCACCTTCTAATTAGTCAACAAATAATATACTTCTCAAAGAATATCTAATACTAAAAACCATTTTTGAAGCTTCTCTAAAGCTTCGAAGCTTAGGCCTACAGAACTATGAAATATAACAAGAATCCGCTTGGAATGTGAACAAGGATATAATACATTTTTGGTTTGGGAATAAAAATATAAAGATTGTACCTGAACATTTATTAGATGTTCAGGTACAATCTTTATATTTTTATTATTATAAAATTACTTATTATAAAATTTATAATTTCTCCAACTGGGTTTGTGATATTTAGAAATGTTTCTAATCTATTTCTTAAATTTCTAAATATATTGGTAATGAATCTAGCTAGACCTAGTGCCGGTTTCAAAAAGGCTGGTTAAATTTTAACCGTGATTAATTTCACTACAACCAATCAGAGAATCCATGAAGGCCTTCTCTGATTAGTTCTCGTGAAATTAATCACGGTTAAAATTTAACCGGCTTTTGTGCAACCGGGCCATATTTTTGTAGACGGAAGTGCTTCAAGACTATGTCGATTTTTGTGTCAGTTGATCCCCGTTAGATGATGAATGGCTATCCGTTAACCTTCGGTTAAAGTTGACCGCTGTTGAAGGACAACGGCTAATCTTCGTTTAATGTTGATCTTCGATCAACGAAATGACCCTCGATCAAGTTTCACTAGATCACAAGTCAAGGACCATCCGTCTGTTAAAACAAGAGAAATTGACAGTTGTTAAATAAATCACTGGTAGATTACAGTTGAAAAAAAAGACAAGAATTATGGTCAGATTTGATACATACAAAAATGAATATTATTAACTCTAACTCTGGGTCTAACATTTCTACAGATCTACTTGTATATATTTAGATATATAATATATCAGAATCTATAGTGAGGTCCACGTTATAATGGCAGTGAAGAAAGATAGGAGAACAACGTAGCCAATCCTCTGTCTTGTCAATGCCTTCTATAGACGGTAGCTGATACAGGTTTATCAATTATTTTATCAACCAAGAAATTATATTTTTCAATGATTTCATAATGAATTCTCATAATCAAGATTAAATATTTTATGAATTATTAATTCTACATTGTTAAAAGCCAATCTAGCAACAGAGCAAAGCGAGAAACAGATAGCGCTATCCACATTGTTGAATGATAGACAAGGATAGCAATGCCATTGCTAATCAAACACTGCCATTATAACGTGGACCTCACTATAAAACTGAAGTATAAGATCTTGTGTAATGAATAAAGTTCTCAAAATGTGGAGATATGGCATTTCTGTATAACCATTCTCAATTTCAAAAACTTACTATCCACATTTTTAGAAATGCTTCTGATATAAATCCTTTCTCTTTAGATAATAATATTTTTTGTGAGACTTTATGAAGATGATATTGTGGTGGTTATACATACTAAATTTATTTTATATATTTATTTTTTTCAATTATTTATTTATTTATAATTTACAATCAACTTAAGGACAAAGAAACAGACTACAGTCCAAAACTTCTTTTCATCCCAATTTCATAAAATAAATAGTCCAAATAAAGGTTATGTGCGACTTTCCAATTCTTCACTAATTTCCACATTGAAACAAAACACAAACACTTGAAACAATTAATTTTGAATTTAGAAAGATTAAGATCCGAATTGATAACAAAATTTCTTCTACTTAGTACTCAAAACTATAAAATAAATATTTATTTGAAATATTTAACAACTAACAGTCTTTTTATTCAGTGATAATACTTAGTTGAATTCTTACTTCATTTATCAAGCAACAGTAGTAATTAATATTGGAAAATTACTTTAAAAAAGCAATCAAACGAGAAATAATTTTATGAGGTGTAAATGAATTACGCAAATCAAAGAAATGATAGATTATCAAGTCTAAATAATATTCATAAACAATAATAATTATTTCATTGACAAAAATTTATGCAAAAAGTCAGCTGTTCGGTACACATTCTTCCATTATTTAAATTGGATAATATTTTTCAATACAATTGTTAAGATCATTATAAATAAATAAATAAATAATTTTATTCATGGACGCAACAGGTAAAAACCCATTTTGCCTCCTTCACACATTACAATCATACACTATACAATCCACAAATGTATTTTAAGAATTAAGTATGAAGAAATGTTAAAAAACAAGAAATGTAATGTAAGTGAAATAATAAGAAATAGAAATTAAATGAATCAAAAATACTAACAAAAGTATGTCAAATGAATGAGAATGAAATTAAATATATAAGATATAATATAAATAATATATAAGTTATATAATATATATATTATAAGAGTGAGAAAAAGTGGCAACTGAATTTTTTAAGTGGCCTAATACGCGAGTTATGGGTTGTTGAAGTGCTAAACTCCGTTTTCTTTCCAGATCATAAACGGTTTCGACTATATTAACAGAACTTCTCTTGAAAATTCAAGAAATGTATCTTTCTAAACTAAAACATTTTATTCCCCATATCGTTCATAAATAAAAAAGTAACATTTTTTTGTAAATTCGATAACTTGTTCATTTTGGAATAAAACGCAAAAAACCGCATATTAGAACATAGCCAATGATATTCTGAATGTATTAAAGGAAAACTCCAATGAAAAATTCGGAATCGTTTATGATCTGGAAAGAAAACGGATTTAAACATTTCAACAACCCATAACTCGCTTATTAGACCACTTAAAAATTTCAGTTTCCACTTTTTCTCACTCTTATAATGATCTTAATTATATTGAAAAAGATTATCCAATTTAAATAATGGAAGAAATTGTATCGTTCATAAATAAAAAAGTAACATTTTTTTGTAAATTCGATAACTTGTTCATTTTGGCATAAAACGCAAAAAAAACGCATATTAGAACATAGCCAATGATATTCTGAATGTATTAAAAAAAACTCCAATGGAAAATTCGGAATCGTTTATGATCTGGAAAGAAAACGGATTTAAACACTTCAACAACCCATAACTCGCTTATTAGACCACTTGAAAAATTCAGTTGCCACTTTTTCTCACTCTTATAATGATCTTAACAGTGATATTGAAAAAGATTATCCAATTCAAATAATGGAAGAAAGTGTACCAAACAGCCTTAATGAGGTTAAGAGGTTGAACATTAATTTGAATTATATTATTCAAACTAAAACCATGATTTCCAATGAATCTCTTCTCTACTGGATAGAAAAAGAATACCATTAGTTTTTATGGTCGTGTTCACACATTGGCAGACTCCCGTGTTTGAAACCTCCCATGAAAACACATGATAATAATATTCTCTTTCTGCAGAAATTCAAAATACCATGAATCTCTTCCAATGATTCTCTTCCAGATTTCCAATGAATCTCTGCTCTACTGGATAGAAAAAGAATACCATTAGTTTTTATGGTCGTGTTCACACATTGGCAGACTCCCGTGTTTGAAACCTCCCATAAAAACACATGATAATAATATTCTCTTTCTGCAGAAATTCACAATACCATGAATCTCTTCCAATGATTCTCTTCCAGATTTCCAATGAATCTCTGCTCTACTGAATAGAAAAAGAATACCATTAGTTCTCATGGTAGTGTTCACACATTGGCAGACTCCCGTGTTTGAAAACTCCCATAAAAACACATGATAACAATATTCTACTCCTGCAGAAATTCACAATACCGTACCATGGAAAAACAAACCTTGATTATTATCGTTCAACAATAATGTTTCAAGATTGTTTAAACAATATAGATTGTTCATTCTATGATATTGTGAATTGAGTGTGTGATTGGAGAATTTTGAAGTGAACTAGCGACATTTTGACTGTTGTATAAATTAGAATTGGAACCGTTTTGGGCTGTTCAAGTGATACATAACCTAGCTACATTTGGACTGTTGTATAAATTAGAATTGGAACCGTTTTGGGCTTATAAGCCTATGGTACTTTTCTGTAAGTTGTGTAATTCTGAATTATTAAATAAATACAAAACAAAATAATACTTAAAACTGTTACACATGCAATAAACATTATAATAAATTATTATAAAAATGGGAAATACATGCAGAAAGGTTCGATCAATTTCAAAGCCTACAATCTACCCTATACAGACTTATTAGGTATTAATTTAGGCTATATTATTAGGTATTTGATCACAATAACTTTTTTCAAAACAATAAAACTTGGTAGATTGTACTCGAATCGGAAAGGACAATAATTTGTGCATTGAAAAAGTTGAAGAATATGGATTTTTCAACGCTATTCCATACTCCAATATACAGTTTTCATTAATTCGAGTAGCCTATAGTCATAGAGAAACAATATTGTAAGTAGATATCCCATGGTATAGGGAATTTATGTCGTAACTTTTACTGTTATCTCAAGCCGATTATTGTCAATTTTTACTGTTTTGTTGGGGTGATAGTGTATGAACGGCACAATTTGAGAGACTACCAGCATCACACAGCTGCATAGGAAAGAACTACGTGAACTATTGGCTTGGGATAACAGTAAAAGTTGCGACAAAAACGCCCTATACCATGGGATATCTACTTATGCTATCGTCTCTCTATGCTATAGTCTAATAATTAAGTGACTGTCATTTTGAGACGTTACTATTTTTTGAATATTATTTTTTATTATCACAATTGGATTTAGGAACATCAAAATTAAACTACAGCGTTTTGCAATCAAATTCAAGTAACTTATACAATCAAAATTTCTAAACCATTAATCCACATTGTGGTCGAAAAATACAGACGTTGATCGGATCTTGTATTTTTACTATTTGTTTAGTTGAGAAGATGATATTGTGGTAATTATTCATATTAAATGAAAAAGACTAAGGGCCGTTTGCACAGTGTAAGTTTGAGCTAAAGCTTAAACCAAATCTGGATTTTTTTTTTGGTTTAAACTAAAATTCCGTTTGCACAGTATCAGTTTAAACTCTGCATTGAGTTTAAACTCAGGGAAAGTTTAAACCTCCAAAACAGGAGGTTTAAACCAAATAATTTGGATTAACTTGACATCTGTAAAGATTTGATGGGGAAACAGCTGATAGTAAATTATCGACGGTTATTATTAATGCTTCTGTAGACGATAATAATATTTAAGTTATAGTAAATCATTATTTGAATGTAAAAATAATTATAATGGAGGAATTGATAGACGTTTTTAATGCGATTGATAAAGATGTCTGCGAAGGAATTTCAAAACTGAGAAAAATTGGGCAAAAACGAATGATTTAAATTTCTGGGATAATAATAATAATAATATCGAGTGACCTGGCTGGCTCAGGTCTGGTGTCAGAGTTTTCAGGTCGCAACTGATCAATTTCAGGGCCTCTGACATGACCTATCGACTGCTTTTTAGGCAGCCGGGACCGACGGCTTAACGTGTCCATCCGAAAACACGGGAGTGGCCCGAGATAAATATCTTGCCCGGGCCGGGATTTGAACCCGGGCCTCTGAATCATAAAGCCAGCATCTATTGGGATGATAGAGAATTTTCTTGAGTATAGCAACCACCATCGGTTTTGCTTGAGTAAAACAACTGCCAATCCAGTATTTGATTAAATGAGCCACTCGATAGAAAATAAGACAATTTTTAACAGTGGTCTTTGATTGGGAAAAATATTTTTAAGAACACATAACTGAGATATTTTGCTTTCAAGAGATTTTTAATAAATGAGGAAGACCGTAGTAGATTTGAGCGTAACAGAATAGCTTTTTTTTAAAACATTCTAAAATATATTTTTTGGTGCCTACTAAATATAAGTTTGTATCTAATAGTAATATAGCATTTCATCATTTTTTGAAGAATTTCTTGATCGCTTTTCACTTTTATTACCGTAGAGCTTACAGCTCTGTGGATTTTGAACAAGGAAATATTAGCTACAAATTGAACAAATTAGAACAAATTTCCTGTAAAAAGCAGCCTTTCTTATATATTAAACGATGACATTCTATTACCAACTTGACGCTAAACTAGTTTAACTTAAACTGGATTAGTAAATGCACTGAGAAAACCGACTGAAGTTTAAACTCGATTAACTTAATCTATACTGTGCAAACGGCCCTAAGAAATTGTCGAAGGAGTTTATCAGAGATTGACAATGATGTAACAACCGAAACCGGTCTTTCTAAGTATCAATAAATCTGTGGTTTTTTGACAATTTCTTAGTCTTTTTCATTTGATAGGATCTTATATTCATAAGCACATCTAATGGAAAATTAGAATCAAATTATAATATTGGTCTATCCAACTCAACCTTGGTCTTAGCAAAACAATTTCTTAGTCTTTTTCATTTGATAGGATCTTATATTCATAAGCACATCTAATGGAAAATTAGAAACAAATTATAATATTGGTCTATCCAACTCAACCTTGGTCTTAGCAAAACAATTTCTTAGTCTTTTTCATTTGATAGGATCTTATATTCCTAAGCACATCTAATGGATAATTAGAATCAAATTATGATATTGGTTTATCTAACTCTACAGCTTGTTCTTAGCAAAACTCAACACGCTCAAAAGCGATAAACTCTAGCCCAGAAATTTATGAACCAGTTTCTATTAATAGGAGTTCTTGAAATATTGCCGCCAATATATTATGTTCACTGAAATACTGTAAGGAATTATTCATGGATGAAAATTACAGAAGAGGTCATTCTGTATATTTGAATAAAATTTATCTATTTTTTTTCTCTTCTCCAACACACACAACCACGAAGCCCATGGTTTTTATATTTGTAACATTTTATTGTATTTTATTTGTCATTTTGTTTTGTGTGTTTCAAGAAATAAAATTGAAATTGAAAAAAATGTATGCATTGTAGCCTATTTTATTGTATTTTATTTGTTCTGTAATTCTTTGTCATTTTGTTTTGTGTGTTTTAAGAAATAAAATTGAAATTGAGAAAAATGTATGTATTTATGTATACATTGATAGTTCCTATATAATTCTCATCTATGAATGATTGGGTAAGGAACAACAAGTTTAGAAGCCTAAAAATTTGAGGAAACTTTAGCCACACAAATTTCTAGAAGAATTTTAACAACTACCCAAAAACTCTCCATTATCCGTCACCAATTTTCACAAAATTTGAAAAGACAATATTACATCCAACACCTTAATAAATTTGATACAAGAATGAGGAAAAGAGCGAGAGAGAAAGAAATACACTTTTAGGAGCCACAACCAGATTTCGTTTCAAAACCATACCAAACACCATAATAAAACGCTTTTAGATTTGCCTATCAACCATTCTATCTCAAATGGATGACAATCTTATTTTAAAACTGCAACTCCTAGAATACATTTCACTCAAAATATACTACCGTATACTGAATCTACAACGTCTATGAAATACAAGGGATCATTCAAAATTGTATTTCTAGATATTTTTCTACATCGAGTCAAACGATTCCAGAAGACTTAACATTCACCAAGTTCTTGAAAACAACTTAAAACCTACAATAAAAATAATAGTCTGCCACTACTTCATTCATATGTGTATCATTTGGATCTACAGTAGGCCTAAGCAACAATAATATCGAATCTAGACATTCTTTGAAGACTTTTACCAAATTCTAATTCTGGGTGAAAAAATAAATGAAACAAATAAAATGAAAAAGCATCTGCAATGGAGATAAGAGACTATGTTTCTAAAAGGTATTACCAGAGACAAATAATAGATAGATAGATAGGCTGCATTTATTTTAACCTCGAGTGCGAAGTTAGTTAATACGTATGTATTTGAAAGTATCTTCAACTCTATGGTATTACTGTACCAGGAAAATAGTTGAAAATGAATATAACTTTAGTATAATCAATTTTTACTGTACCAGGAAAATAGTTAAAGTGTAAATTACTTTACTAATCAAAGTTATTTAATACGTATGTATTTAAAAGTATCTTCAACTCTATGGTATTACTGTACCAGGAAAATAGTTGAAAATGAATATAACTTTACTAATATATATTCATTGTATCAGGAAAATAGTTTGGAAGTGTAAATTACTTTACTAATCAATTTTTAGATGACTAATAGTTGAGACAATTTACTAATGAAAGAGGATCATTAAAAGAGCTTAAAGCTGGGTTTACACCAAAGTTATTAAGAAAATGTTGATAACTTAATCCTTATAGATTCTATTAGATTGAACGGAACTTGACAAACAAATATGTTCATCATAAATATGTATGATAAGATATGTTCAATCTAATAGAATCTATAAGGATTAAGTCATCAACATTTTGTTATCAACTTTTGTGTAAACGCAGCTTAGAGTTCTAATAGATTTCAAATCTGGTTAAAAGCAAGAGGTCTAACGTGTTTCCCTACTTTTCAAGATCATAATTTAGCTTGAAATAAGTTTTCAAGTTTTAGCGGGTGCCAAAATATTGAAAAGATGTCAAAAGAAACGATGATAGCTGAGAAAATACTACAGATATGTGAAAGTTACAAACTTATATGGAAAACTATTTTCAAAATAAGATGAATTTTATAAATTATTGTCAGTAGTATTAAATTTTTTCAAAGCTTTAAACTATCAAGATGTCTCTTGTTAAAGGAATCCTTTATATTACTATTCATTTATAGTATTGATAACTAGGTAGTTTAAAAACTTGAAGTTTATTTGGAGCTACAAAATTTAGGGACATTTTACTTCAAGAGCGAAAGTTAAACAAAACAGTTTTAAAAGATAGAAAAATATAGATTTGTTGCCACAAGATCAAAATAAATCTCAATATCGTCTAGACAAATATCAATTTTAAAAGCTAATAAATTTAGCAAAGCAGCAAAGTACTGATTAAGACAATAAAGTTTGTTAATTTAGATTGCTAAAAAACTCAGTAATTATTAAAATCTATATCTTAGGAAAGCGATAGTGTAGAGTTAATGAGAAACGTGATTATAATAAATTGAGAAAATTTTATCAATTAATATGGGCTAGACATGCGTTTAAAGAGATTGTGTCATGCCAAAATATAAAAAATACTTCAATAGCTAATAACTCACTCTCAGCGGATTGATTCTTTCTGCTACCCGGCTTTCATAAATAACGCTAGTTGCACAGACCGTCCGCAGACTCACCACAGAAGCGAGCTACATCAGTGGATAATGTACGCCTTTGTTACGCAGACGGTCTGTGGCTTTAGCGCACATTGAGTAGCTAACTGCTTTGTGACACAGTGAAAAAATTGTAAAAAAAATTATAAATTTATTTAATGGGAGTTTGAGCCTCATTATATATAGAAAATATAAATGCTCATACTCTGTCAAGTAAGATATCTATGATTTCCTTGTATTAATAGTTAATACAGATTTATTTCAGATGTATTTATATTGGACAATTCCTAGTTCTCTCATGATCAAGTAGGATATCTGTCAAATTCTATGTATGTATTTATAGTAAATGAAGATGTATTTACTCACTATTGAAATTATATACAGTTTATATATATTTTTTTCTTATTATTAAATATATTGCTCTTTTTTAATCATTATTGAATGGACAGCCACTTTATTCTTTCATTTTTGTTCATCTGTTATACTAATTTTCCTTTACTTTTGCAACTCTGTCAATTTTGATGTTCATTTTAATAGAGGCTGTTTGTATTTTGAAATAGGTACTGTATGATAAAGACATTTTATTTTTACTTTTACTTCTATTGCCATATTATTTCGTTAATCATTTTTTATGTTTTCTTTTGCGAGAATAGAGTTATTATTATTATATCGGAAAATTCGTAGTTATTTTATAATCTAGCGTCTCATGATATAGTAATTTGAGCTAAGAACTTGACTATTAAAGAAAATCTATTTTCATGGGAAAAATCTTCCATAAACATAATAACCATAGAGAAACAATAGCGTAAGCAGATATCCCATGGTAGAGGGAATTTATGTCGCAACTTTTACTGTATCTCAAGCCGATTACTGTCGATTATTGTCAGTTTTTACTGTTTTGTTGGGGTGAGAGTGTATGAACGGCACAATTTGAGAAACTACCAGCGTCACACAGCTGCATGGGAAAGAACTACGTGAACTATCGGCTTGGGATAACAGTAAAAGTTGCGACATAAACGCCCTATACCATAGGATATCTACTTAAGCTATCTTTTCTCTGTGATATAACTGAGTGGGAATATAATATAATATTATAATATATTTAATTTATCTGACTTATTATTGACAGATCACCCAACTCAAAAATTATCTATGTAGCTAATTATAATATTATTCAGTGAAACCTCAATGCTAATATGGATTCTATCATAATATCATTGGGAGATTTAGGCCCGGTTGCACAAAAGCCTGTTAAATTTTAATCGTGATTAAATACCACGAGAAAACAAGCGGAAAATTCTTTCCTGATTGGTTCTCGTATCATTTAATAGTTATTGAAATTTACCAGGCTTTTGTGCAACTGGGTCTTGATACCCTAAAATTTAAAGTATATTTCTGAGATTAATTTATGTAAGTTTGCAGTATTGAACTGAGAATGATAATCCAATATTATTCAATTTGTTCTGTTTTTATCATTTTGGTTTTAATGTTGAGAAATTATAATATAGTAAAGATTAGCATAGTATCAAATAGTTTAAATCCATTTAAATTTTTAAAGATTTCAGTTTACGCTAACAGCTATCAAGTATACAAGACTCTATGTTACAAAATTATAATATAGGTGGTAAATTATAAGACTGGCCTAGTATCAACGTTTTAAAATTTTAAGAAATTTCAGTTTTATTTCTCTCAACTTTTTGATAATGAATTTAATAAATCCTGGAGTTGAGTTGTATTATATTGAAATATTATTAGAAGTTATTTTGAAACTGGCAAATATTATCCTGACTTAGCATCATCAGACTGTTTTGCCTGGTCTATGTAAACTGAAACAATTTTGATTAAAATATATGGGTGTTACCCCATTTCTAATAAAACATTATCCAATAATAGAAAACCATAGCTGATGTATGGTGTATGATGTAACTAGCTGAAATAAAAGCTTGAATTTTGAAAGCTTTTCAATTCAGATTTCTGCAGATATTCTACAAAATCCTACAATTCGTTATTTACTATTCAGGCTTAGACTAGGAGAAAACACAGGGATTCACGAAATGATCTAAAAACCAATAATAATAATTGACAAGAATATCTCTTTAATGTCGATATATATATACTGATGTCAAGACAATAATAAAATGAAGACAAAAATTATCTCTAGCTAAAAATGTTTACCCTTTCAGGGTGACGTCATAGATTGTAAAATGATATTTGATTGAATGAGAGAACAACTTGCCAGTTTCAATTGAGGGGTGGTGGATTTATTGAAATACTTTGACAAAAATTTAGTAATAATAATGGAAAGTATTTTTGTAAAGTAGTGTGGTAGTTTGGGACAAAATGCCAAATTTGGATGAAATGGAGAGACAAAAGAGTGATGTAAGAGAACCTGACCAAAAATTTAAATAACCATTCGAAACTATTTTCTAATCAACAGAATCAATCTGTTACAGGTCAAAGGTGACCTAAGGGAACCTGACCAAAAATTGAAATAACCAATCAAAACTATTTTCTAATCAACAGAATCAATCTGTTAAAGGTCAAAGGTGACCTAAGGGAACCTGATAAAATATTGAAATAACCAATCAAAACCATTTCCTAATCAACAGAATCAATCTATGAAGCGATTCAATCCGTCAACAATGAAATCAACTCATCTTCTATCCAGTCAATACCTATCCAAAATTTGAAAAACATTTAATTTGATTCAAACAAACACTAAAACAAATTCAACCCAAACATTAATTAACAAAACTTTTGATCACCAGTGAACCAAAAATAATCAACTAATTTTTTTTAATACAGTATGCCTGATACAATTTCAAGAAAATTTGTAGATCCAAACTAATCCGATGATTATTTACAACAGTAATCTGGGGCGTATTATAGTGGACTCATGAACGCTATTCTTTATATATAGATTGGTTTCAATCTTATTAAATTTTAAAGCTAAACTTCTCAAAAATTTATCAATTGAAATCAAGAACAACAGTAGTATAAATTGGAAAAATTTGAAAAATCAAGTTTTCACTAGTTTATCTCCTAAGGACTCCAGTTATAGATTAAAAGACAGGACAGGCCAATAATAATTTTACATAACTAGTACACGCTAGTAATAGCATTTTATGCTATATACCGATTTGCCCTCTTTGTCAGTCAGTGTTTTAATAATTTTTGATAATATATCCTAGAATATATATTTCAAATGCTGACCCCATACGATTGGGATAAGGCGTAGCCAAAAAGAAGAAGATCCTAGAATATATATTTTACGATCAATATTTCAAGGCTGTTTGGTACACTTTTTTCCAATTGAATAATCTTTTTCAATATAACTGTTAAGATCATTATAAGAGTGAGAAAAAGTGGCAACTGAAATTTTTAAGTGGTCTAATAAGCGAGTTATGGGTTGTTGAAGTGCTAACTCCGTTTTCCTTCCAGATCATAAACGGTTTCGAATTTTCCATTGTAGTTTTTTAAATACATTCAGTATATCATTGGCTTTGTTCTAATATGCGTTATTTCGCGATTAATGCCAAAATAAACCAGTTATCGAATTTACAAAAAATGTTACTTTTTTATTTATGAACGATATGAGGAATAAAATGTTTTAGTTTGGAAAGATAAATTTTTGAATTATTAAAAGAAGTTCTAATAATATAGTCGAAACCGTTTATGATCTGGAAAGAAAACGAAGTTCAACACTTCAACAACCCATAACTCGCTTATTAGACAACTTAAAAATTTCAATTGTCACTTTTTCTCACTCTTATAATGATCTTAACAATTATATTTAAAAATATTATCCAAATTAAATAATAAAAAAAGTTTACCAAACAGCCTAAATATACAACTGAGCTAGATCAATCTAAGAACACAACTCGATATTTAAAACTTATTACCCTATTTATTTGTCTTGGACTAGGATTCGATTTTACTATAAACTATTCAATTTCTGAGACGGACTTTCATTAAGTTTAAATCTATCAATTCATTTGTGCCGTTCTTCTTGTTTTGAATTTCGCGAAAATTAACTTTAAAATCAAACACACAAAACATACATTTTTGACGAAAATAGACAAGCAACAGACAAAAAGTGACAAAAAACGAACCAAACATAGATAATGATGAAAGGATATTTGTCAAAGCACAAACTATTGAAACTGTCAAGTTACTCTAACACCCAATATGATTATAAACACATAAATCCAACATATTATTGCCCAGATCCAGAATATTCCATGATATAATATGCAGGAAATTAATGATAAAAGTTTCTACAAAACACTGAATATACATACAGTTTGGATCTTTTAATGAAGATAGTTTATGCAATAGAAATTACCGAAATATTGCATTTATTCAAATGCTAATGAATCAATAATAATTAGGCAATGATAAAACTTTAGTAAACATGATCAAATTAAGAGCATCTCATCAAGAAAATTAAAATAATAAACCTATACAGAAAATGGAGCACAATACAAATATATATTGTCAGTGTGTACAGAATAACTGAACATGTCAAATGCTAAATTGTTTGAGTCGTATGTATGCCTACATGAGTATTTCATACTAATAGTATCAGTGGAAAAAGTCACAAGATGAAAATGTACAACATCTGAGTGAAATAGAAAAATTATGGTTTACAATGGTGGTAGAATGAAGCAATCAACTAAGGCAATCCGTGGCAAACAAACTGTCAAGGCTACAATATTTCATTAAAAATTTTAATCTTTTTAAGTTTAAGAAGACTCTATAAGTTAACTCTATTAACTCTATTAACTCTATAAGTTTAATACATAAATAATATGTTAAATAAATATACACACAAATATTCAGGGGTCTTGAGAATCACTGGTCAAAAGGAAATAACGTCATTTAATGACTATATCTTTATATAAATTATATTTTGATACAATATTAATATTAAATCAAGTTATTAAATTTAATAGACTCAATCTGTATGTTGAAGCTCACACTTTCAGGAGAGGCATGTCATATTCTTATAAAAATATACCCAAAGTCATCCATATACATTTAATTTGCATTACTGAATTATTTTTTATTTTTTCATTTCTATCTGTACAATTTTTATTGTTAAGGAGACATATTTGGGGAAACCCGTTGTCTCCATTGTGATCTTATCTAGCCTAGGGCCCAGTTGCACAAAAGCCGGTTACACTTTAACCGTGGTTAGTTTCACAAGAACCAATCAGGGGAAGGCGTTTTTGATAAGACAGCTTCTCTGATGGCTTTCTCTCGTGGAATAGACCACGATTAAAATTTAACCAGCTTTTGTGCAACCGGCACTTATTCCGTTAACAAAGTGGTTCAAAACTATGAACGAAGTAGATGTAAAATAACCTTATTCACAAAATTATGGCCTAGTTGATTGCTTCACACTACCCCACCATTCTCTGATTGAGATTTATATCAATCAATCAATCAACAGATCAATCACAATCAATGAACTAATCTACTATAATTGATTGATCAAACAATCAATACATTGATCACTATTTAGTCCGGTTTCATCAAGCCCGGTGAAGACATATTTAACAAGTGGAGTACGATTAAAGCCAGTTGTACAAACATCCATCTTTCGCCGTCCTTATGAAATCTACCAGATTAAACGTAACTTGACAAACAGCATCTGTTTGACATCATCTGTTTAATATAATAGAATTCATGAGGACGGAAAAATATCCGCACGAACAAAAACAGTTGTGTGTGTGCGGGGTTTTACACGAACGTCGATTTTTGGACGTACGACTTTTTGCCGGCCTTATGAATTCAATTAGATTAAACAGATGATGTTTGTTAAGAGTTCTGTCATAGAGAAACAATCGCATAAGTAGATATCCCATGGTATAAGGTGTTTATGTCGCAACTTCTGCTGTTATCTCAAGCCAATTACTGTCGATTTTTACTAATTTGACCGGGTAAGAGTGTATGAACGGCACGAGATATGAGAGACTACCAGCGTCATGGTAGTCTCTCATATCTCGTGCCGTTCATACACTCTTACCCGGTCAAAACCGTAAAATTCTACAATAATCGGCTTGAGATAACAGAAAAAGTTGCGACATAAACGCCCTATACCATGGGATATCTACTTACGCTATTGTTTTTCTATGGTTCTGTTTAATCTGATAGAATTTATAAGAACGGAAAAAAATTGTACGTCCAAAAATCGATGAGTAATATACCTAGCCTTACAAGTGTACACTGCAATATCGATAGCAACTATTGCCATAGAAATCATATGTCCCAGCGCACTCTTCGTAAACAGTAAATTATTTGACCATGTTTAAATGTCTTGACCGAGCTGTTGGCGAAACTGAGGATACGAGTTTCATCAATTACTCCCTCATTCACTCTCTCTTTCAGTTAGTGACACCCTCTTCATCGTATCATCTCTCATTCACTCTCTCTCTCTCTCTCAGTTAGTGACACCATAGAGTAAGTGTAGCATACGAAGATATCCCATGCATAGTTCCAAATTTGAAGCCGATTTCTTTTCAACTCAGACCGATTACTGTCGACTACTGTCTATTATTACCGTTTTGTTGGGGTGAGAGTGTAAGAACTGCATATCATGGTAGACTACCAGCGTCACATAGCTTCACCAAACATAACTACTAGGACTATCTGTTTGGGTTAAGGCTGTGCAAAGGCTAAAAATAAACTTTCTACTCTTGTTTTTTCCAAGTTTTTCGATTTGTGTATCATCAAGCTATCAAAATGAAAAAGTTTTCTCAGGAATACATTTTTTTTCGATCATTACTTTTTGAGATATGAGCGCCTAAAGTTCAAATTTTTGGGACAGAACATTTCAAATTCGATAAGAAATAATTCCATGAGATTTAGTGGATAAACTCTTCATGGTATTGATGATTTAATAAAACAAAAATGTTTTGAAAATATCAATTTTTGATAAAGTTATAGTAAAGATATTGATAAGATATTGTATTGTTGTTTGGTAAATTTACCAAAAATAACTTTTTTGAGTTATCTTTGGTCATTTTTAGTAAATTGAATAACTTTCTCAAAAAATTAATATTTTCAAAACATTTTTGTTTTATTAAATCAACAATACCATGAATAATTTATCCTCTGAATTTCATAGATTCATCTCCTACCGAATTTGAAATGTTCTGTACCAAAAATTTGAACTTTAGGCGCTCATATCTCAAAAAGCAATGATCAATGAAAAATGTTTCTCTGAGAAAACCTCTTTATTTTGATAGCTTGATTATAAACAAATCGAAAAACTTTGAAAAATATCACCAGTAGAAAGTTTATTTCTAGCCTTTGCACAACCTTAACATATTATTTGGAACATAAACGCCCTATATCATAAGATATCTTCCTGTGCTATCTTTTCTCTATGGTGACACCCTATCTCTCTATCTCTCTCTCAGTTAGTGACACCCTCATCATTGTATCATCCCTCATTCACTCTCTCTCACTCTCTCAGTTAGCCACACCCTCATCATCATCCTCCTCGTCCGACACGTACTTCCTGCGTTTGCGACGACCCGTCCTGTCGCCGCCCCCAGGCGTTGCCGATCCTTTTCCACTGCCTTTGCCGCCTCCAACCCCACTACTGCCGCCTCCCTTCAGCTTCAGCTTCATTTTCACCTGACTGCTGCTGCTGTCTCCACCCCCACCTGCACCGCCCCCGGCATCGGAGGCGTCGTCGTCGAATGTGGACGAAGAGGCGGTTCCGCCCCCAATGGCGGCTGCTGATTGGCTGTTGCCCGCGCTTGTGGAGCCTAGAAACGGAAACAAAATTGTAAACATATTAGATTTGCTTATAGTGGAGTCCACGTTATAATGGCAGTGTTTGATTAGCAATGGTATTGCTATCCTTGTCTATCATTCAACAAAGCGGATAGCGAAATCTCTTTCTCGCTTTGCTCTGTTGCCAGATAGTCCTTTAACAATGTAGAATTAATAATTAATAAAAAATATATCATCTTCATTATGAAAATTAATGATGAATTATTGAAAAATATAATTTCTTGCTCAATAAAATAAATAATTTTAAAGGAGAATGAACATTTAATATTACATCAATAAACCTGTATCAGCTACCGTCTATAGAAGGCACTGACAAGACCACACAAATTCATGCACTCAAAATTCATTTTGAAATCCTTGACATGTCATATTCGTGTACTTCCAAGCATTACTTGATATTGTAGTTCTTTTTAACGGAATAAAACTAAACAACTATAGTGAGGTCCACGTTACAATGACAGTAGAGAAAGACAGGAGAAAAACGTTGCCGAATCTCTGTCTTGTCAATTCCTTCTATAGACGGTAGCTGATAAAGGTTTATTAATGTAATATTAACTGTTCATTCTCGTTTAAAGTAATCCATTATCTTTTATTTAGCAAGAAATTATATTTTTTAATAATTTGATAATGACTTTTCATAACAATTAATTACTTAATTAATTAATTTAATAACTTTTGTTAATTAATTATTAATTCTACATTGTTAAAAGACGATCTGGCAACAGAGCAAAGCGAGAAAGAGATAGCGCTATCCGCTTTGTTGAATGATAGACAAGGATAGCAATACCGTTGCTGATCAAACACTGCCATTATAACGTGGATCTCACTATAATAATTAATAGTTTCATTGATAAATTATCGTGGAATTCATTTATTTATTAATACATTGATACATACAATATAATTCTCAATTATGAATGATTGGGAGAGGAACAACAGGCTTAAAGCCCAAAACTGTTCCTCTCCCAAATTTAGATAGAAATTGTCCAAAAATAGGTTATGTTCACACTTCATGATTTTGTCCCATTATGAGTTCAAAATAAATATAAACTAGGAATTTAGAATTTAGAATTGACGTATTCTATCATTTTCACGGACTTTATAATGTAAATCTCACTATAGAAATAAGATGAGAGTTATGACTGTCGGCCGATAAATGTCGTCCGATAAGCGGTCGGCCACACGAGGCCAAACAAGCGTTTTTTTAGGCGTGTTTCTCGAGTCGGCATTGCAGGAAACTCTCTGATTGGGTTCTCGTTTGGGAATCAGGTGATTCAGTCAGGGGGCTGACCGAGAATCATAAAATAAAAACTCAGGAAGTGAAAGTGCAAAGACAAGGATATGTCGTAAAAACTTCACTAAAAGGAATTTTTAGTGAGAAAACATAAGAACCCAATACATAACCTATAAACTTGAGTGTTAATAGGAGATGACATTGGGTAATACAGCGAGGCAGAACATATAAAAGCCATATGAATAAATAAAAAAATAAAGCCAATCGGAGATTTTCTTGCCCTGCCAACTTTTCTGAAAACGCCTCGTGTGGCCTCATCCTTGGGGCTAACCTACAAGAAGCGTTTTTCAGGCGTTTCTCAGACGAGTCGACAGGGCAGGACGATTTCCGATTGAGGGATTCTCGATCAGTCACCTCACTGATTCATCTGATTCCTCAACGACAACCCAATCAGGGAGTCCTCCCTGGTCCGCCGACTCTTGAAAAAACGTCAGTGTGAACTCGTCCTTACCAGTGGCTTGTCGGACAACATTTATCGCTTCAGACTGGTTTTCATTAGTACAGTTAGTGGTAGAGTTCCCTGGGCAAGTAACCTATTTCGGACTATGTGTTATCTAAATTTGGGAGAGGGATAGCACAAGGTAACCTTATTTTTCCTCTCCTTATCATTTTGATAATGTACTTATTGTATAAATGAATAAAGTACTAACCTATCTTGTAAACTCTCCCAATGAAAACGTTCATGGTAGAGTAGTCATGGTAGAGTACTAGTATTTAGTAGAGTAGAGTGGGATAGCACCGTGGGATAGTATACTACCATTTGCCTTCCCCCACCACCGCTTCTCACTCCACTCTACCACTACTATGCTAATGAAAACAGTCTAAAGCTAGTAGAGTAGAGTAGAGTTCCGTATTGACATTTTAAGGTTAGTTATGTTCACTAGACAACACATTTTACCTACTGTTGTAAATGTGATTTTGTAATTAACACTTTATTCATTAAAAGTTTACATTTATGAACAAGATAAAAATCAAACACTACATCAATTTGGAACGTTCATCATAAAACTCTAACTTGTTATCTTTTTACTTTCCTTGCCCTATTACCATAGGTAAGGAAAGTATTGCTTTCCGAAAAAAATTAAGGTACCCCAATTTCTAAATTTCTATACGTTTCAAGGTCCCCTGAGTCCAAAAAAGTGGTTTTCGGGTATTGGTCTGTATGTGTGTGTGTGCGTGTGTATGAGTGTATGTGCGTCTGTGTACACGATATCTCATCTCCCAATTAACGGAATGACTTGAAATTTGGAACTTAACGTCCTTACAGTATAAGGATCCGACACGAACAATTTCGAACAAATCCAATTCAAGATGGCGGCTAAAATGGCGAAAATGTTGCCAAAAACAGGGTTTTTCGCGATTTTCTCGAAAACGGCTCCAACGATTTTGATCAAATTTATACATAGAATAGTCATTGATAAGCTCTATCAGTTGTCAGAAGTCCTATATCTGTAAACATTTCAGGAGCTCCGCCTCATCAATGCAAAGTGTGATTTTAGATTTTAAATTATCAGGCTTCAGATACAATCTAAACAAACATTTTCAAGTGGAAAAGATTGAGCATAGAAATATCTACAATTAATGTTCAGTGACATTTCCACCTAAAATTGAAAATAAGCTCGAAATTCGAGAAAATGTGTTTATTCAATAATGCAAACTGTTGGCAACTGATTCTATTAAATCATTCACTATGAAGAGATAGCAGACTTCGTGTGTCTCCAGCAATATTGTCCTGTCACCAGCTGGCAGATCTTTGAATAGTAGACTTGAGATGCGCGTGTACACTAGCGTCAGGTGATCAATTTTCATAACGGCAAGGAAAGTTGTGTGAGTGCGCCACACCAGATTTTTTTATAAACAGTTTGTTGCCAAAACAGTCACCTTGACAACCGTTCTCACATAATAAGTATCCATGTAGGGCTAGCCTACATCACTACTATTCTCAATATTGTAGTGAAAACAGTTACTCGACCACTAACTCTACTGGTGAAAACCAGGCCTAAGGGCTAGAGCACATTAAGCGTTTTTACAGTCGTCGATTGGCTGATTGAGTTGTCGCCTAAAAAACGCTCAAAGTGGCCTACCCTCAATGTTAGTAGACAGAAGGTTAGTCACTCATCTGTAGTATTTAAGTTGACATGCAATTGGAGTGGGAGAACTGCAGCCGTGACGTAGGCTGTAGTACAGAGTAGGCAGAATATCGCATTCTTGAAAATCATACGGTGACGTAGTCAAATTATACAACACAAACATTTTCTGACATGCAAGCTTTCTGTTTCTGCTTTACATTAATTATCAAAACATTTTAAAAATACAAGCATTCTGCCATTTAAAAGCGAAAACCCCACCTCCTAACCTGCCCGTTCGAATCATTAAGGTTTCTTCATCTTCTAGGTCGTGTTTATATTTTGTAGTTTGGCTATACATCAGCTTGTGAATTTCGGGGATGAGATATTTTGATTCTCGTAGAACATGTGCTCGATACCAGCATATTGTGTTCAGTGCATTTATATGAATTAAATGCATCGGATTTATCGGGATCGGTTTATTGCAATGCATTGGTTTATCAAGATTTTTTTATGGGTTAATCTGAAATTATAATAGTATAACGTTGTCTACTAACGCTTTTCAAGCTTATTAACTTTTTCGTGTCACGTTTTTATATTCTTGAAAAACGTTCAACTTCATTTTATTCATACAAGTTGAATGAACTTAAAATATTTACCAACATCATTAGAATCGGTGATTCATTCGCTATAAGTATGGATAATTTTACAGTTCTAGGTCAATCTTGAGGGGATTAAATGACGATGTATTTGAAGATACAGTGAATAAATTGTATGCTCAGTGTGGTTACTCTATCACATTTTTACTACACGTGACGTCACCCTGGCGTTACCCCCACCACTTTGAATATTACATCTGTGAGTGATCAACCTTCAGTCTACTAACGTTGGCCTACCCCAAGTGTCCTCCGATGGTCGGTAAGTGTGAAAACGGCCAGCAATGTCATGAATAATAATATCGAGTCCTCCTGTATCTAAACGATATTTTCTACACGAAATCCAACTGACCTTTAGTACTCTCATCATCATCGGAGACATCCACCTCCTGCTCGAGCCGCTGCCGGGCGTTGGTGAAGACCGACTGCAACACTATGCTGTCCTCATGTATGAGGGAGGCCTCCTCGTTGTAGAGCTGCGCGTTCTTGCACAGCTGGAAGAAGTCACGCTCCAGGTCGTCGAAGCACTCGTATTTGCCGCCTTCCTCGATGCGCGACATTATCTTCTTGATGTCGACCGGCTTCTTGATGACGTCATAGTAGTCGGGCAGCTCGCGACGGGAGGGAAGTTTCATGAATGGGTCGCTGAGGACGCGAGAGTCGCTGTCGAGAAAGAAAAAAGAAAATAATTGATAACTTGAATGAAAATTAGTTGTTTGTCAAGTGGAACTGACATTGTGTATAGAATAGGATAGAATTTTATTATTCATTCAATATTTACAAAAAATACAGTCGAACCTCTGTATAACGATGTCGATCATCCCGAGAAAAAATTCGCTGCAGAGAGGTATTCGTTATTGAGAGGTTCTGTCAAGAAAACTGCCACGATCCTATGGATCTTATAATATCGTATCACGGCGGTAAATAAATGAATATAGTACATAGAATATATAGTACATAGTACATATAGTACATAGAACATATCATCGCGAACGTAGGTAGGGTACCTATTAGGCCAATATTAATATGGAAATTCCAAAATTCATTCTGTTTGAGAAAAAACATGTTTTTTGAATATTTGTAGAATGTGATAAGTAAGTAATCTCACCAATTTATTTTCAGAAAGCTTGATTTGTACTATTAGTAGAGTTTAATCAAAGTATATACTCTTTAGCAATATTTTTCAACTTTTTACACTACTATTAGATGGCACGCAAAATACGGTTATTTTGTCAATAGCTTTACTATAAATAAGTTACTATAATAACTCAACTTTCCTATTTTTTAATGTTTTATATTTGAAAAAGTGAGTAGTTTTCGGTTGAATTTTGAATTTGAATAAAAAATGTTCGATAAACGACTAACATGTATTCAAACAGTCAGACATGTCACATGTCTGGTACACTATTTTACAGTTTTAATCCTTGCCTGATAATTTTGAAAGCCTCTAGAACTTCTTGATCTGACAGATTCTTCTCCTCAGGTTCGTCACAGCCATCATCATTCAATGAATTGGAATGTGTGACAAAAGCAAGAATGGGAAAGTCGTTCACCTGCCTGGTCTACAATAATTACAAGTTCTTGGAATTTCCAGTAACTTGCATTCAATTTCCGACATGTCTTTCACCCTCTAATGACTGTCAACCATCCTATCTTCTTCCTACCTGAATTGCCATTATTTTTAGTCTATTGACCTTTCTGCTGAAACTAAACAATTCCTTGGAAATAACCGTCTGCTTCCTATACACACTACACTTTGTATGTTGAAGTCAAGAAAAAACTTTGTTGTTGAGAGGTCCGAAACTCGTTAAATAGAGGTAAATAAAAAAAATACTATAATCATAATACAATCATGACATTGGAGGAAAAACTAGGCTAAGCCTGTACTATTTCTCTCCAAAAATTTTGATAAAATGTTAATGTTGTCCAAAAGATAAGGTTATATAGTCACACACTGCTTCGTCACTTGATTTTCGGTCCAGAAATGATGATTCAACATTTTGAATTTTGAAGGTTGATTTTATACTCTAAATGAATCACAATAAATTAAAAACTTTAGAAATATTGCACTTATTTAAAAAAATTGAATACAAAATCAAATACCTACTCACTATTTGTTATTCACAGCTCTAAAATATATTTAGACTGAATATTATATTATATCATATAAATAAGCAGCCAAAATTCAAAATGTCATGGGACCAGGTAAAAATTTGTTGTGTAGAGCATTTCGTTAAGTGAAGGTTCGTTATAGAGAGGTTCTACTGTACATCTTTTTTAAATCACTATTATTCATTAGTCAGTCTTAAAAATACAAAAATAAAATTAACAAGTCATGTAAAACATAGATCACAAGTCACTCATATCATAAGAGAAATGGTACCCAGTCTATAGAAAAGAAATCATTAACTGTGTACGTTATGTGTACAGTAAATTGTTCCAGTTCCAATCGTAAATTGTTCCATCACGTGACTAATGCTAAATGTTCCCATGGAACGCCATTTCAAAATCGTTGGTTCAAGCTTTTGGCGCGCACAAATAATAATATAATGAGACAAGAATATTATTAATAATAATATAATTAATAATAATATAACAAGAATAAATTATTCCAGTTTTTTTTTTCAAAACAAATATATTTTCCAACTCAATAGCCCAATGAAATTTTTATTCCAAAATCACTGGTTAGGATCAATGATAAATAATAGCATAACGTAATATATGTTTATTTTCTATTCATGTTTAAAAGGTTAGGTTTTGCTTTGAATTTATAAACCTAAACCATACCAAGAAATCGAAACGTATTTTCACAAAATATTAGTTACAAAATAGTTTGGAGAGCATTTGAATTATCCCGCTGCAATCAGTTTTTTGCTAGAGGCCTAATGCCAATAACACAACCTCACACACACTCCTACTGGCGAACAAGTGTTTCACTTTTGCCAGTAGTTCTTCACCTCCAGCCGTATTTTACAGATAGATGATATAGATATTTTGAATAATAATTATTGTTTTTTTTCTGATTGTCACATCTTTGTAAAGTTTTTGTGTTTTGGTGAAATAAATTGAATTGAATTGAAAACAACAGCAAAATATTGAGAATTTCCCTCATGTTTACTGCGTTAAGTCCTGGACTTGAATAAGTCGAGAACTTAATAGACCCCGGAGTTTAGAACATGAACCCGTGACTCAGAAAGTTGATTTAAACCCGAGAGCTTATTTTAGTCCTGGACTCTGTAAGTCCAGAACTTATAGATCCCGAGCTCGGAGACCGGCCTTTAGAATACTTAATTAATGGAAATAGATTCATTCATTCATTATTTTAGACTCACCTGTCGGTGTACCTGATGACAATATTCATCAGCTTCTTCATCTGCCTCCTCATTTTCGCATCTCCCGCCTTCTCACCCGATCCTCCTCCACCACCTCCACCCCCGCTTCCTCCTTCCTTTCCTCCTCTCTTCTTCTTGCCGCTGGCCGGCGGTTCATCATCATCCTCTTCCACTCCTTTTCGCTTCCTCTTTCGCGTCTTCTTCACTATCTTCACCTCTTCCTCTTCTTCATCCTCAAAGTCTTCAATACCGTCGTCGATTGCTTTCAGCCATTCCTTCAAAGGAGAGAAAAAAGGAAATAATTGATAATATACAGAATTAGAAGAGGCGTTAGCTACAAGAAGGGCATATAGCTGAGATCTAAGTTTTTCAGAAACAGTGTTTAAAGTTTTAATAACTAGTTTAAATGTAAAATGCATTAAGATAAGGCAATTAACTCCTAAAACCAACAAGATTAATCACTTCTGTACAAAATTTGAGTATGAAATATAAGTTATAAGGGATTAAGTAATATGATATATACTAGTAGTTCTGCGAACAGTAGACCTCGCTCATGAATACAACTTTCAATCTAATGAGAAGGGCCCAGTACAGTAAGTACAGTATATTGTGAAGATTTAGCCATGATTGTCATCTATTATTTTCTCCATTGAAAGTGCTAGATACACTGTTTCCAGGGACACCGGACTTATAAAGGAGTACCTTTATAACAAATACATACCTTTTAAATGAAAAAGACTAAGAAATTGTCAAAAAAACACAGATTAATTGATACTCAGAAAGACCGGTTTCGGTCATTATCAGAGTTTACCAGAGATTGACAATGGTGTAATTACCGAAACCGGTATTTCTAAGTATCAATAAATCTGTGGTTTTTTGACAATTTCTTGGTCTTTTTAATTAAATGTTAATAATTACCATAATATCAACTTCTCAACTACACAAAAAGGAAAAAAAATACCTTTATACCTTTACATACAAATTTTTCTCTACAACTGCAGTATTGGACTCTAATACAATAAAGATTTTTTAAATAATTTATCCAATTAATTTGTTAAATCAATTTAATAATAATAATAAGATGATTCAATTTAATTATTCTATCTAATCATAATAGTTTATTTTATAATGATATATTATTAGAATAAGATAAAACAATATTAGTATTAACTGCAAAAAAATCTGGTAGGAACGAGAATTGAACGTGGGTTCCACAAGGTGCGTACATATATACGCGCCGCGAACATGAGCAATTCACTTTTAATCAGCTGATGCCAAGCTTTTTATATCTGTATCTTACCGTTTCTGTACAGATATAGTCAGCTGATTAAAAGTGAATTGCTCATGTTCGCGGCGCGTATATCTGTACGCACCTACAGTGTGACATAACACGGTCTAACCGACTCGACCACCATATGCTCGTAACAATAGATGCGAAAAAGTATGGGAATGAATTGCTGTATCTTCAAAGACACATCCTTTCTGGATTGAGGTTAGTTCGCGGTTTTTTAAATATTACAAAAAAACCAGAGGTTTTATAAAAAATCGTTACACATACGTTTCTGCGCCTTGTTTCAAAGAACTTGCATACCAAATTTCATACAAATCGGACAATAACTGCGGTACAAACAGACAAAAGCCGATCGAGTCGAAACTAAGACCTCAGCTTCGCTTCGGTCAACAATAACGTGGACCTCACTATAGTCTAAAGATGAATAAAATTAGAGATTCAGAAAGCAACTAACCTTCTCAGTCAAACTATCGCTGTAATCGACCTCCTTCCTTTGCCTGGACCCTCTCCCCATATGCAGCTCGGGTTCCTCCTCATATGCCCACTTCTCCACTTCCTCATCATCCTTCACCAGCCACTCCGGCAGTTCATTTACCTCGATCAGCCTCGACTTCCGCGCCGGTCCCAGCTTGGCCTCCTCCCTTCTCCTCTCAATATCCATCCTCTGATAGGTATCAAACTCGTTCTCTCTCCTTGCAATCATCTGATTCACCGTCTCATCATCGGGAACCTCGTTTTCCTCCTCATCGTCCGCATCGTCCTGATGTAAAATAGTTTGTAAAAACTGTTGTCTCTCGGACCCCGTCGATTTCTGATCAAACATACCAGCTTGAATCACCTTCTCGTCCATGTTTAGCTTGTACCTAGCTGCCGCTAAAATTCTCTCCTCAACCGAGTTCACAGTCATCAACCTCAACACCCTCACCTCGTTCTGTTGCCCGATACGATGGGCTCTGTCCTGGGCCTGCAAATCCTGATGGGGGTTCCAATCTGAATCAAAAATAATCACAGTGTCCGCAGCTTGTAGATTCAACCCCAAACCACCAGCCCTTGTACTCAACAAGAATATAAAATACTCACTTTCGGGGTTGTTAAACTTCTTCAACAGATCCCCCCGGTCCTCAGCCTTGGTCGTACCATCCAACCTCAGATACAAAAACCCTCTCCAAGACAAATAATCCTCCATGATTGTCATCAACTGAGTCATCTGACAGAATAACAACACCCTATGGTTTGTAGCTTTTAACTTCGGCAGGATACGATCCAACAACTCAAACTTCCCGCTCACTCTGTACAAATCCGGACCCGAAATAGTCCCTGAGGAGCTCCCCACATGCTCACAGTACTTCTCCTCTATATTCTGGAACATAAACGGGTGGTTACAAAGTTTCCTGAGCTGCACGATCGTGTTCATCAGCGCCTTAGCACCGCCCTTACCCTGTTTCCCCTTCTCGGATCCATCTGTGAGCAACACACCCTTGCTCTGCATGTGTTTGTACAGAACTTTCTGTAACCCGGACATGTCACACTTGACGATATACTCGACTTTGTCGGGTAGTTGGGATTCCACCTCTTTCTTCAAACGTCTCAGCAGGAAGGGACGTAGAACTTTGTGTAAACGACGGATAATCAGGATCGTTTCTTCCTCGTTCAACTCAACTTTCTCACCGGTTGTTGCGAACGGCGCGTTGAACCACTGTTCAAACGTTGAACACGATTTGAAGATTGACGGCAACAAAAAGTTCAACAAAGCCCACAACTCAGGTAACTTATTCTGCAACGGGGTTCCTGTCAAGAGTAACCTATGAGGCGCAGTGTAATGTGTGTTCAACACCTGTGTCAGCTTACAATGATGGTTCTTCATACGGTGACCCTCGTCTATGATCATGTACTTCCAATGCAGCTTCGCCAACACCGACTTATCCTTGATTACATACTCATAAGTCGTCAACAACACATTAAACTTGGTGGACCGCATCTGAGACTGCAGCGTGCGTCGAATCGCGGGCGACCCTTTGTAAGCGACCACCACCACACTGGGAGACCATTTCTCAAACTCCAACACCCAGTTGGACAGAGTTGATAACGGGACGATAATCAAAAACGGACCGTTCACCTTTTTCTTCTCCATTAAATACGTGATTAAACCGATTGTTTGTATAGTTTTACCTAAACCCATCTCGTCTGCTAGGATTCCGTTGAGGTTATTGTTAAACAGGGAGACTAACCATTCCAAACCCTTGATTTGATACTCTTTTAACTTTCCGTTAACCATGATTGTAGCCTGTTCTGTGACAGATTCATGAATAGTATGAGCGATACTGTAGTAGGTGTGTTCCTCACTAGTATTCTTATACTCATCATCCTCAACCTTTGCCTTCTTGATCACCTCATGCGCTTTATCTTCGTCAGACTTGGGGTGACTTGATTTACTCTCCTTCTTCTCACTCTCGTCATACTCGTTATCCGACTGATCAGAGTTCTCCTCGTCGCTGGACTCCTCCACCGCCTCCCATCCAGGATGAGCTTCCAACCAGGCACTCAAATCCCTAAGGAGAGGTGCATCATCTCCACTCAGCTGATTCCCGGTCGCTTTTTCGACCACAGTCACATGTATCTCGGACATCTGCGAGTTCTCATCATCTACTCCACCGTCGTCCGTTGTCAGATTCAACGCTCCCGAACTGTCTGTCTTAACGGGACCCGACCCATCCTGTGCCATCTCGATTAGCTTCTTCTTCTTCTTTTTCTTTTTCTTCTTCTGTTGCTCCTGTTGTTTGCGACGCTGGTCCTGTTTGTGCTGTTTCACCATCTCTGTCAGATTGCCGATATATTCGTCGGTCTGAGAGAGAAGGAACGCCAGACGTTTGTCTTTCTTCTGATCGATCAGCTTACGGTAGCCTTCTTCGTCTTCTGCCATCAGCCTAAAAAAAAAAAATTAGGTAAGAAAAATGAAGAAACAGTACAAAATACTTTCATATTTTTAAAATTTACTTATCATATTCTACCTTCAATAACTTTTATAACTAAAATTACTAACTAGAATTTTATACATGCTTTGAAAAGAATATTATGGATCACCCCGACACATATTATTATAGAGGGGGGTATCATAATTAGGACTAAGTTTGGTATTAGCAACTTTTGTATGTCTGTTATAATAATTATGTATATGTTTTGTCAATAAACTCCTCTGTTTGCAATTCATTGGCATTCAGATAAATTATTATTAATACAGTGCATCAGTTGGAGGAATACATATTATACATATCTTCAGTTGACGATATTACCAAACAGAAAAGATAGCATACGAATATCCCATGGTATAAATCATTTATGTTCCAAATTTCAAGCCGATTACTGTCGACTACTGCCTATTATTACTGTTTTTTGGGACGAGAGTGCAAGAACGGCACAGTATGAGAGACTACCAGCGTCACATAGCTTCACCAAAAACACTACTAGGACTATCGGCTTGAGTTAACATTGAAATTTAGAACATGAATGCCCTATACCATGGCATATCACCATAGATTATACAGTATCACCACAAATGATACAGTATCAACACAATATGATACAGTATCATCTAAACTTGATACACAAAACCATAATTTGATACAAAACTTTCAAACTTTGAATGAACGCTCATCATATTTTCATTAAATGGTTACTGAAGCTAAAGATATTAGCTGTCTGATAGTATCTTGAATTGTTCTTCAATTAATCTGCAATTGGAAAATTCAACTAAAACTAGAATCCAAAGTTATTCCTGGGATTTTCTAACTTTGTTGTGACACATTTCACATTGTCTTTGACAAATAAGCTGAATGATTCAATTTGATTACCAATTACCGCATGACTGGAGTAATGGAGTAAATAGTTATTTCTCAGCTGAAACGTAAGGGTCATAGTTTTTCATACATCACCAGCTTAGACCAGTTATAGAATAGACACGCTGGGAAGTCTAGCCTCTGAAGCCAACATCTACTGCCATATCACCATATCTTGACGTCAGCATCGGATACAAAACTTTCCTGCAGAGTTTGTTTACATTGTTTTCTAACCGATGCTGACGTTACGATATGGTGATATGGCAGTAGATGTTGGCTTCATCGACTTTCAGAATAAATATACAATGGACCGTGTCTATCCTATAACTGGTCTAAGATCAACAGTTCTACATTTTTGATTTTTTTTTGGAAATCTAGAAGACATAACCTTATTTGGACTTCTAATGAAACCTACATTTGGGAGAGAAATAGTACAAAGTATTTTTAGTTTTTCTCCCCCGATCTGTGCTTCATTGTAAAAAAAGAATAAATAAAAGATGCTCTACTATAAATCTACAATAGTAGTATCGTACGTCCACTGTAGTTCTGATATTCATCTATATAAATAAAAATCGAGCCTCAAATTTTGACATTCAATAACTTTTTCATGTGTGCACAGAATAAGATAATTTTTTTAGTTGTGTTCGTTATGTTCAGGACCAGGTTTATGGTCTATCAAATTTATAATCCGACTTCAGGACTCTTTCCTTCTGAAGGACTCGGTCCTTCAAAGTTTACATGTAATCCTTATGGGAGAAGATTTGTGAGCTGGCGACACACAGCAATAAAAATCAGCTGTTATAATTATTGCATCATACAACAGCCGTCGGTAGATAGTAGACAAGAGTGTGTGCTGCTCCATAACCACCCTTGTATTTTATTCTAAACGCCCGTCTAAAAACCAAATGACTGTTCTGTGTGTAACCATCCAGCAGTGCGGCCTCAGGTTAAAGACTTACATGCTCTAAAGACATTGCTTTGTTTCGAATAATTGTGCTGTCCTCGGTGTTCAGAATTAATTGATTTTTGGTGAATTATTTATTTTGCAGTTGGAAAATCTATATATATAAAAGCGAAAAGGCACTCACTCACTCACTGACTGACTGAATGACAGACTCACTCACTCGCAGAACTAAAAATCTACCGGACCAAAAACGTTCAAATTTGGTAGGTATGTTCAGTTGGCCTTTTATAGGCGCACTAAGAAATCTTTTGGCAATATTTTAACTCTAAGGAATGTTTTCAAGGGTTTAAAGTTCGTCTTTTAGCATGTATAATTCTTCTTCTCCCAATCTCTTAATTATAATTGAAATTTCCATATCATATGTTTCTATAGAACTATAATCTAGATAGAGTACCTCTTCGAAACAGTTGTTAACTGGCAACTAAATTAATAATTTTGTCAGTTTGGCATTAAGTTGAGTTGACTTTGTTAGGTTGGCACCAAGTAGAAGATTTTAATGCATTTATCGCGGAAAAATTTATTGGGCACTGCTACTTCAATCGTGGGAATATTATATTACTAGCCGTCAGGCTCGCTTCGCTCGCCATATCCGTTTAGCCAGACGTTTAGTCTGGACCCCCCCTGGATTGTCCTAACATATGATAAAATGCTCAAATGAAAAATGCAGGCGAGCGAAGCGAGCCTGCTGATCTCATTCTTGGACGATCCAGTCGGGGGTCTAGGGGGCGGAGCCCCCTGGCTAGACGGATATGGCGAGCGAAGCGAGCCTGACGGCTAGTTATCTATATAAATAAAATGCCGCATCGCGCCTCCTCAGATGTGCATCTAGCTAAAGTTTGTCATGAGATGCATTAAACTATTTGGCGGTACGAAGTTCGCCGGGCCAGCTAGTCTACAATAAAATTGAATGAACAATGATGCCAACCTCCTCATTCTCTCCTTCTCTATCCTCTCCTGCTCCTTCTTCTGTTCTCTCTCGGCGTTGGCATGGTGGTTCATGACGGCCTTATTCAGCCGCCCAATCTTGGCCAGATTATTACGATGGTACTCCTTGAAGTCCTGCAAGCATACAACAACAAATCGTTATTCAAATCAAATCAATCAAAATAATTTAAATAATTGACAAGTCCATATGACCAAATGTACATAACCTATGTATAATATTTGGGCAATTTGAAACTAAATTGGGAAATTGAAGAAGTTTTGGGCAATGGCCTGTTTTTTCTTTTCCGATCATTGTATTGTTTGTGCTAACATAATAAATAAATCAATATACCCCTTTGAGAGGAGGTCAGTGGCTGCTAAATTATCTATCTATCAAAACTGATTCAAGAACAAATATATTCAATCAAGTCAAGGAGTGCGAAAAACAGGAGGCCAAAGTGCTTATTCAAAAATGTCACACTTTCAAGACCCGACATTTAAAATATATATGTTTTATATACAACTATGAAAATTATGTTGGATAAAACTTGTAGAAGATTTTGTATTGGACAATAATGTCCGTATATATACAAAAAACCCAAAAATGATACCTTTAAGATTGTGCAAAAGCTAAAAAAACTTTTTTACTGGTGATGAAGATTTTGAAGTTTTTCGATTTGTATACTATACCATGAAGAATTTATCCCCAAAATCTCATGGATTTATCTCTTATCGAATTTGAAATGTTCTGTCCCAAAAATTTAAACTATATGCGCTCATATCTAAAAATAAAATAAATAAATTCGTATGGCTTTTGTTGGTGGGGAGTTCCCTTTCGGGAATGTTCCACCGCCTGAATATATAATTTAAGCCGTCAATGGGCCTTACGACTGTCATACTTCAGCCGGGACCGACAGTTTAACGTGCCCATCCGATAACACGGATAGCTCATATCTAAAAAGTAATTATCAGAAAAAAATGAAACGGCATATAGGCAAGGTATGACTCATGGGGTAATATTCACGGCTTTGCAAAAACATCAGTCTTCAGAGACCATACATGGAAGCTGCATTTTCCCTACACACAGAGAATCTTCATGAATGAGAGAGTTGCAACATATCACCAACAATGAAAGAACATGCTGGACGAATGTCAGCTGATAGGCTATATTATGATAAAATGATGTAACTCAAAAAAGCTCCTAGTGTATCTTTTCGGATGCAACACGTTGCTTTCGAGAAGATTAAAAAGAGCATCTGTTGCTTATGGGAAGATACATTCAAGCTCCTTGTGTATCTTTTCGGATGCAACACGTTGCTTTCGAGAAGATTAAAAAGAGCATCTGTTGCTTATGGGAAGATACATTCAAGCTCCTTGTGTATCTTTTCGGATGCAACACGTTGTTTTTGATAAGATTCTAAATGCCGGTTTCGGAGTTCGGGATATAGCTAAGTTCTAGACTTTAAACAGCAATTCATTTTTCTAGTTTTTCGAAATCCTATACTATTAAACGAGCAGCTTCTGTTTATATGTTTAGATGTTTGTATTTCACCGGATCTCGAAAACGGCTCTAACGATTTTCACGAAATACAGAACATAGTAGGTTTATAATATAAAGATTCGATTGCACTAGGTCTCATCCCTGGGAAAACTTGCTGAAGGACATTAAAAGGATAATTATTATTTATCATTGGAAAAACAGCTGATAATAATTATTTCGTCGTCTGTTGGTGATGGAGGTGAGTGAGCGAGTTCATGTGTGTGGGATTGTGTCAAATTATGACTCAGCTGTTAAACTTTTGTAATCATTGAATCATGAACTTAGTGCCGGTTGCAAAAAAGCCGGGTTATTTTCAATCCTGATTGATTCCAGTAGATCCATCTTTTTGAAATGGTCTTCACTGATTTGGTTCACGTGACGTTAACCAGGATTAAAATTTAACCGGCTCTTGTGCAACTTGGCCTTTGTGAGGGACATTTTTGCATTCCTCTGGGAATTAATCTCAATTTACTGTTATTAGATAGAACATTTCTGTATGAATGTTATCATACAACGTTGTTCTTCTTTCGTAATACATTTTTTATGCTTTTGTACTCCAAAGCGAAGCTCGGTCCCCGATATTTTGATTTAAACGTGGACTACGAATACGCCCCGTTTCGGAAAGCCAATTTTCTGACTCCAGCTGTTCAAAGTCTAGAACTCATCTAAATCCCGAGCTCGGAAACCGGCCCTAAATAGCATCTGTTGCTCAAGGAGAGCATTAAAGCTCCTTGTGTATCTTTTCGGATGCAACACGTTGTTTTTGATAAGATTCTAAATGCCGGTTTCGGAGTTCGGGATATAGCTAAGTTCTAGACTTTAAACAGCAATTCATTTTTCTAGTTTTTCGAAATCCTATACTATTAAACGAGCAGCTTCTGTTTATATGTTTAGATGTTTGTATTTCACCGGATCTCGAAAACGGCTCTAACGATTTTCACGAAATTCAGAACATAGTAGGTTTATAATATACAGATTCCATTGCACTAGGTCTCATCCCTGGGAAAACTCGCTTAATGACATTAAAAGGATAATTATTATTCTTCATTGGAAAAACAGCTGATAATAATTATTTCGTCGTCTGTTGGTGATGGAGGTGAGTGAGCGAGTTCATGTGTGTGGGACTGTGTCAAAATTATGACTCAGCTGTTAAACTTTTATAAACATTCAATCATGTACTTAGTGCCGGTTGCAAAAAAGCCGGGTTATTTTCAATCCTGATTAGTCCCAGTAGATCCATCTTTTTGAAATGGTCTTCACTGATTTGGTTCACGTGACGTTAATCAGGATTAAAATATAACCGGCTCTTGTGCAACTGGGCCTTTGTGAGGGACATTTTTGTATTCCTCTGGGAATCAATCTCAATTTACTGTTATTAGATAGAACATTTCTTTATGAATGAATGAATGAATAGACAACGTTGTTCTTCTTTCGAAATACATATTTTATGCTTTTGTACTCCAGAGCGAAGCTCGGTCCCCAATATTTTGATTTAAACGTGGACTACGAATACGCCCCGTTTCGAAAAGCCAATTTTCTGACTCCAGCTGTTCAAAGTCTAGAACTCATCTAAATCCCGAGCTCGGAAACCGGCCCTAAATAGCATCTTATGCTCATGGAAAGATACATTTAAGCTCCTATGTGTATCTTTTCGGATGCAACACGCTGCTTTTGAGAAGATACAAAAGAGCATTTGTTGCTAATGGAGAGATACATAATTTTCAAAAATGTTCGATGTTATTGAACGGGTAGTATTGTAGTCTAGTGACCCTCAGCCGATAGGCAAAGCTACAGGACCCGGACTGTAATTTCTATTCAACCAATACAGCAATAATTTATTGTCAGGAAGCTCCTCCATACCTTGCAATGTTGCAGAATAGTGCTGAGATACTCCTGATGCTTCTGTCTGCGTTTCCGCTCAGCCTCCAGCTTCTGTTGCTTCTCGAGCTTCTCAGTGGCGCGCGCTTCACGCAGATTCTGTCGCTTCGTGCGTTTGTACGCCTTCACGTTCACGGCTGTCTCCAGCGTCGTGTCGCGTCGTGTGCATGCTATCACCTGAAATCATTGAAATTTAGTAATTATTGTTCTTTGACAAAAATGACTTAGCCTATATATTTATTTATAATGTTGTTACCAGCTTGCAGTGACTGAAAAAAATTCGTTGTTAGTCATTTTTATCTATATTTGTTATTGCAAGTTTTTATTAAAAACTGTTGCAATTGATCCAGATAAACAACCCCTGTGTTTTGCTAGTTCGTCTTTTAGCATGTATATTCTTCTTATTCTCTTCATTATAATTGAAAAATTTCCATACCGTATGTTGATATAGAACTATAATCTAGAGAGAGTACCTCTTCGAAACAGTAGTTAACTGGTAACTAAATTAATAATTTTGTCAGGTTGGCATTAAGTTGAGTTGACTTTGTTAGGTTGGCACCAAGTTGAAGATTGAACTGCATTTATCGCGGAAAAATTGATTGGGCACTGCTACTTCAATCAGAGCTATTCCTGGGAATATTATATTACTAGCCGTCAGGCTCGCTTCGCTCGCCATATCCGTTTAGCCAGACGTTTAGTCTGGACCCCCGACTGGATCGTCCTAACATATGATAAAAATGCTCAAATGAAAAATGCAGGTGAGCGAAGCGAGCCTGCTGATTTCATTCTTGGACGATCCAGTCGGGGGTCCAGGGGGCAGAGCCCCCTGGCTAGACGGATATGGCGAGCGAAGCGAGTCTGACGGCTAGTTTTTTATATCACTATCAATTATTTGAGTAGCAGCATAGAGGAACAATAGCGTGAGTAGATATCCCATGGCATAGGGAGTTTATGTCGTAACTTTTACTGTTATCTCAAGCCGATTATTATCGATTACTGTCGATTTTCACTATTTTGTTGAGGTGAGAGTGTATGAACGGCACAGTATGAGAGACTACCAGTGTCACACAGCTTCAAGGAAAAGAACTATGTGTACTATCGGCTTGAGATAACAGTAAAGGTGCGTACAGACTTTCGCTCTACTCCGCAACCGAACATCACTCCAGCAGAGCGATTGATGATCGACCGGGGAGCAACAGTGGTTCGACCGGGGAACGCGAGAAGATCTAACATCTTCCGTAACGTTCATGATGGGTGCGTGGGCGGAGCGACTGTGGTTCGATGGAGGAACGAGGGCGGTACGAGGGCGGTACGAGGGCGGAGCGTGCTCGGTGCGGATTGGTAGCGCGTATATGTGTACGCAGCTTAAAAGTTACGACATAAACTCCCTATACCATGGGATATCTACTTACGCTATTGTTTCTCTATGGTAGCAGTTTGAAATAGTCTAAATCATCTAATAATTGTAATACAATACCTCGCTACGTAATTGCCGTTGGAAGTCGAGCACTCGTTTTTGAGAAAGCTACAAAAGAGCATTGTTGCTAATGGAGATACATTAAAACTCCTTCGTGTGTATCTTTTCGGATGTAACAGATTGTTTTTGAGAAAGCTACAAAAGAGCATCTGTTGCTTATGGAAAGCTCCTTGTGTATCTTTTCGGATGCAACACGCTGCTTTTGAGAAGATACAAAAGAGCATTTGTTGCTAATGGAGAGATACATTAAAACTCCTTCGTGTGTATCTTTTCGGATGTAACAGATTGTTTTTGAGAAAGCTACAAAAGAGCATCTGTTGCTTATGGAAAGCTCCTTGTGTATCTTTTCGGATGCAACACGTTGCTTTTGAGAAGATACAGAGCAGCATTGTTGCTAATGGAGAGATACATTAAAGCTCTTGGTGTGTATCGTTTCGGATGCAACACGCTGCTTTTGAGAAGATACAAAAGAGCATTTGTTGCTAATGGAGAGATACATTAAAGCTTCTTGGTGTGTATCTTTTCGGATGCAACAGGTTGTTTTTGAGAAAGCTACAAAAGAGCATCTGTTGCTTATGGAAAGCTCCTTGTGTATCTTTTCGGATGCAACACGTTGCTTTTGAGAAGATACAGAGCAGCATTGTTGCTAATGGAGAGATACATTAAAGCTTCTTGGTGTGTATCTTTTCGGATGTAACAGATTGTTTTTGAGAAAGCTACAAAAGAGCATCTGTTGCTTATGGAAAGCTCCTTGTGTATCTTTTCGGATGCAACACGTTGCTTTTGAGAAGATACAGAGCAGCATTTGTTGCTAATGGAGAGATACATTAAAGCTTCTTGGTGTGTATCTTTTCGGATGCAACAGATTGTTTTTGAGAAAGCTACAAAAGAGCATCTGTTGCTTATGGAAAGCTCCTTGTGTATCTTTTCGGATGCAACACGTTGCTTTTGAGAAGATACAGAGCAGCATTTGTTGCTAATGGAGAGATACATTAAAGCTTCTTGGTGTGTATCTTTTCGGATGCAACAGGTTGTTTTTGAGAAAGCTACAAAAGAGCATCTGTTGCTTATGGAAAGCTCCTTGTGTATCTTTTCGGATGCAACACGTTGCTTTTGAGAAGATACAAAAGAGCATTTGTTGCTAATGGAGAGATACATAAAACTCCTTCGTGTGTATCTTTTCGGATGTAACAGATTGTTTTTGAGAAAGCTACAAAAGAGCATCTGTTGCTTATGGAAAGCTCCTTGTGTATCTTTTCGGATGCAAAACGTTGCTTTTGACAAGATACAGAGCAGCATTTGTTGCTAATGGAGAGATACATAAAGCTGCTTGGTGTGTATCTTTTCGGATCTAACAGATTGTTTTTGAGAAAGCTACAAAAGAGCATCTGTTGCTTATGGAAAGCTCCTTGTGTATCTTTTCGGATGCAACACGTTGCTTTTGACAAGATACAGAGCAGCATTTGTTGCTAATGGAGAGATACATTAAAGCTGCTTGGTGTGTATCTTTTCGGATGCAACAGGTTGTTTTTGAGAAAGCTACAAAAGAGCATCTGTTGCTTATGGAAAGCTCCTTGTGTATCTTTTCGGATGCAACACGTTGCTTTTGACAAGATACAGAGCAGCATTTGTTGCTAATGGAGAGATACATTAAAGCTGCTTGGTGTGTATCTTTTCGGATGCAACAGGTTGTTTTTGAGAAAGCTACAAAAGAGCATCTGTTGCTTATGGAAAGCTCCTTGTGTATCTTTTCGGATGCAACACGCTGCTTTTGAGAAGATACAAAAGAGCATTTGTTGCTAATGGAGAGATACATTAAAACTCCTTCGTGTGTATCTTTTCGGATGCAACAGGTTGTTTTTGAGAAAGCTACAAAAGAGCATCTGTTGCTTATGGAAGCTCCTTGTGTATCTTTTCGGATGCAACACGTTGCTTTTGACAAGATACAGAGCAGCATTTGTTGCTAATGGAGAGATACATTAAAGCTGCTTGGTGTGTATCTTTTCGGATCTAACAGATTGTTTTTGAGAAAGCTACAAAAGAGCATCTGTTGCTTATGGAAAGCTCCTTGTGTATCTTTTCGGATGCAACACGTTGCTTTTGAGAAGATACAGAGCAGCATTTGTTGCTAATGGAGAGATACATTAAAGCTTCTTGGTGTGTATCTTTTCGGATGCAACAGGTTGTTTTTGAGAAAGCTACAATAGAGCATATGTTGCTTATGGAAAGCTCCTTGTGTATCTTTTCGGATGCAACACGTTGCTTTCAAGAAGATATACAAAAGAGCATCTGTTGCTTAAGTAAAGATACATAATTTTCAAAAATGTTGGATGTTATTGAACGGGTAGTATTGTAGTCTAGTAGCCCTCCGCCGATAGGCAAAGCTACAGGACTAAGACTGTAATTTCTATTATAATTAACCAATACTTGTCAGGAAGCTCCTCCATACCTTGCAATGCTGCAGTATAGTGCTGAGATACTCCTGGTGCTTCTGCCTGCGTTTCCGCTCAGCCTCCAGCTTCTGTTGCTTCTCGAGCTTCTCAGTGGCGCGCGCTTCACGCAGATTCTGTCGCTTCGTGCGTTTGTACGCCTTCACGTTCACGGCTGTCTCCAGCGTCGTGTCGCGTCGTGTGCATGCTATCACCTGAAATCATTTAATTCATTGATTCCTTGGTCAATTTGACACTTACAAGCACTTGAGTCCACTTTTTAAACAAATGAGATAATTTCACATCCGGATGTAGAATTTCGAGATCTACACTTTGGGTAAAACCACTTTAGTCCTACTTCCATTATCAAGACCACAATAACATCTTAAGTCAGGTATCGCAGATGAATTTTGGGAATCTATGCTTGGGTATAAACACTCTACTGTGATTAGTTTGAAAATGTGAATAGCTTGCTGTTTGGATGGTGTAAAGTATCATTTGGTAAAATGACTCAAGTCATTAGTCATCGTTTTCCATGGATTAGGAGAACCATGATACCATATTATCACAGAGGATATCATAAGAAGATGTTCTTATCATTTATGTTCCAATTTCCAATGTTAGCTCAAGCCGATTACTGTCGACTACTGTCTATTATATTACTGTTTGTTGGGGTGAGAGTGAGAGACTACCAGCGTTACATAGCTTCACAAAAACAACTACTAGGACTTGAGTTGAAAGTGCATTTTGGAACATGAATGGTGTCCAAGATTGCTATCTTCTATCTCCGGTAATGATTATATCTCCGGTAATCTATATATATAAAAGCAAAATGGCACTCACTCACTGACTGACTCACTCACTCACTCACTCACTCACTCACTCACTCACTCACTCACTCACTCGCATAACTGAAAATCTACCGGACCAAAAACGTTCAAATTTGGTAGGTATGTTCAGTTGGCCCTTCAGAGGCGCACTAAGAAATCTTTTGGCAATATTTTAACTCTAAGGGATGTTTTTAAGGGTTTAAAGTTCGTCTTTCAGCATGTATATTCTTCTTCTCCCAATCTCTTAATTATAATTGAAATTTCCATATCATATGTTACTATAGAACTATAATCTAGATAGAGTACCTTCGAAACAGTTGTAACTGGCAACTAAATTAATAAATTTGTCAAGTTGGCATTAAGTTGAGTTGACTTTGTTAGGTTGGCACCAGTTGAAGATTTAAATGCATTCATCGCGGAGAAATTGATTGGGCACTGCTACTTCAATCCTGGGAATATTATATTACTAGCAGTCAGGCTCGCTTCGCTCCCCATATCCGTTTAGCCAGCCGTTTAGTCTGGACCCCCGACTGGATTGTCCTAACATATGATAAAAATGCCCAAATGAAAAATGCAGGCGAGCGAATCGAGCTGCTAATCTCATTCTTGGACGATCCAGCCGGGGGTCCAGGGGGCGGAGCCCCCTGGCTAGACGGATATGGCGAGCGAAGCGAGCCTGACGGCTAGTGATTATTATACAATGGACAATGATGATTGAATCAGCACATTTGTGAATTGGGAATAAAGAATACTGATTGCTAAGTATACAATACTCATACTGGCAACAGGTCAGCCCGAGTTGAAAGCAGAGAAAGGTCGATAAAAATACTATGTTACTTAGGGTCGTTTGCACAGTCAAAGCTTAAACTAAATTTAATCAGCTGGTGGCTTAAACTCAAAAATGAGACAAATAATAACAAACGAGTCTTGATACGGATTTAATCCAGTTTAAAATGGAATTTAGTTTAAACTGTCTCAGTGCAAACGGCCCTTGCGTCATTGCATGCAATTAATACTCCACACGACAGCTGTTTTTTTACCAGTAAGTTACATTGAGATATTAATTGCATGCGTCATTGCATGCAATTAATAATCCATTCGACAGATTTATTATGAAAAATTGTATAGTCTGATTTTTACAGTAATATTGGTGTTCGATGAAGACTCCGTTTCCTTTTGTATTATCCTTAGAATGCAAAATTTCAAAAAAACCTTATTTTATACGTCGACGAGAAATTCAAAAAGGTAAATTGTCAAATTTCATAAAAATCTATTGCTGCGTTTCGCCGTAAATGCGGAACATTAACATAAACATATAAACATAAAGAGAAATGCAAAACCGTCGACTTGAATCTTGGACCTCACTTCGCTCGGTCAATTATCTAGATTATCTATTAATTTATTGTAATACAGTACCTCGCTACGTAATTGCCGTTGGAAGTCGAGCACTCGTAATGCGCGCAACTCGATCTGTGCCTTAATGCGCAGGTCTTCTGACATAGTCGTTGGCAGGGAGCTCAGCTCTGAGATACGATGCGAAATACGTGCTGCAACTCGGTTTTCCCGTTCCTATAAACACACAAAACAAACATGAACCAAATCTTAGATATTTCTAGATAGTATTCTTAGTTAGACAGTATACTATTAGATAATATAGTATATCTATAAGCTATTTAAGCTTCTTACACATCGAACCACACTCCTCAAGGTGTATAGTGAGGTCCACGTTATAAGGGCAGTGTACGATTGACAATACTATTGCTGTACTTTTCTATCATACAACAAAACAGATAGCGCTATCTCTCTCTAGCTTTGCAATGTTGTCAGTTTGCCAGAATATTTTATTTTTACTTTTGACAGTGACTGTACAAAAGTAACTCAGCCGCCATTTTTTTCTTCATTCTATCAAAATACTTTGGTACACAAGTCGTATAATTGATTTAAAATGTATTTTTGAAACAATGAAATAATTTTTAGACATTACCGTATGAGAAACACAAATTAAAATACCTGAAATGACATTTTAAAAGTTGATAACTAACCATCCTAGACTTCATCCATGCTTCAGTTGGCCTACACGTTTAGGTTAGAGCTACTCGTACCGGTATAAATAATATTGAAAGATTATTTCAGAATTATTTTCAGTGAAATCACTAATTTTGAATAGGATTTCTATTTTTCTATCATTTTTAAAAGAAATTTGAATAGAATACCTACCAAATACCTTAATTTCTGTTGTTTTGAAATTCAGATTGGTGTATCACAGCTTTTTAAATTAGCCGCCATTTCAGGTTTGTATAAAAATAAAAATCTAATCTTAGTTATGGATCAAATTTTTGAAAAATATATTTTCTTGATTAATTTGACATTAAATTGATTATCAAGGAAATGATAACTATTATGAGGTCAAATTTAATGGGATGAATTGAGTAACAGCTGTGTACAATCAGTGGCAAAATGGAGAGACTTGGCAACGTTTTTCTCCTATCTTTCTTCACTGCCATTATAACGTGGCCTCAATATAGAAGCTGATCATGAGGGTCATCAACCAGAAGCCACCATGCTACTCATCAGATTCAATGAGTTTGACGTGATGGATCCAAGACAGCTTTACTCCAAGGAGATACTATGCAGATTACACAAGAACCCAACAACATTTCAAACTAGAAACCACAACCACAACACCACATACAGGAATCTTCTCATCACCAGTGTTGCAAGGAAGGCACTATACCAGAGACATTTCAATCATTTAGCACCAAAATTATATAATCTACTACCTGCAAACGTGGTTAAGTGGTAGAGTGGACATTATTGTCCAAACTTCGCCACGTCAACAAATAAACAAGTTATTCTATTCTATTCCTGCAAGCTTCAAACAGATTAATCATCCTAGACAGTTCAAAAAATAGTACACAATTGGTTGATGAGCTAAGGAGACCTATTCAAACAACAGCTCAACTAAACACCTAATGACTTACTAAACACTTACTAATTACTAATCCACACACAAAAAACAAACAAAACCTACTCTAGAACATGGTACGCCATAGTGGAATAGGCCAATTTCCCCACAGAAAACACTAAATATGTAGAAGACGTAGAAGACATGTCTGAAACTAACCATTGTATGTAATTGTAAACTATCTAATATTTTCTGTAATTGATGTAGTTTTAGTTTTTTGGGGAAATAAACATTTATTTATTTATTATTTTCTCTATGCATAAACTTCAACAGAAAACAAGAATAAAAGCTGAACAGATACATCAAATGATAGAGTACTTAGTTTGCTCTACTAATGTTTGGTTCATGAGAAGCCGTGGTAGATGACGGTTCCGACAGTTTAAGATTTATTTTTATCAACAAGAGCCTACTGAGCATATCTGTCAACATTGAATAATTTCTTAATAGGCACAGATAATTTAATGAATAAATATACACCCCACTATAAATGATATGACTTCAAATCCATTTCATTCATTTTTATTCATTTATACAATAAGCACATAATCAAAATGATAGGGAGAGGAAAAATAAGGTAACCTTGTGCTATTCCTCTCCCAAATTTAGATAACACATAATCCGAAATAGGTTAAGTCTTGTAGTTCTTCAATTCACAAAATTCAATTCAAAATCCTTTATTGAACATTAGAATACTAAAGTCTCACGACGTTTCTTGGCAACCAGCATATCGAGTCGCCTTGAAACTCAGTCTTAAGTAATCAATAAATGGATTTGGAGAGCACGAACTGCTAAAAATCCAAACAGGGACCGTCTCATCATTATTTGATGTAAGGATTACGATTCGTGTTGAGGAGAGGTTGGTTGGAGGTTGAAGTGAGCTTAGAGGAAGAATTAATTAATTTTTTCCCAATTACGTCTTGGAGACTCCAGTTATGTTTGTTGTTTGTCAACTTTGGAGATGCCAGTTATGTTTGTCTGGCTTGTCATAAGACAAGTCAGATTGAAAGGTGAAAATTCTATACAATACATAGATTGCAATAAATTCTACACTATCTGCCATTTTCGCGTACGTCTGCTAAATATGGACATTAACGTTGATTAACAAATCAGAGTTAGTTTTACGGTTCCATTTGTGTTCCACAAAGATCGGTTAGTTTTTAATCCCGATTGAGTTTTCCGGTTAACTAACCAAGATTTTAGCGGTTCCTCAATCTGGCAACACGTAATTTAACCGATGTTATTATTCTAAACAAATGGCAAAAAATTGAGGTTATGTTATTGAAGCGGTGACCATTCATTAGGCATGCTCCATAAAATTGTTCTGTCTGTCGCTAGTGTCAAGTGCTATCTGCAGACGATCATAAGAACGAGAACTAACCTCAAAAATCATAATCTAATTTTGAATGCTAATATCATCTAATTGATCACACTTCTATATTTTATTAACGAATGAAATATTCATTCATATATATTATTTAGCTCATACTTTGAATTTTGTAGTTTTTTTAACAAAAACTAATTGGAAGACAGCTATCAGTAGGTAGCTAATCGGCGGTAGTTGGATTTAATTCCCCGTGAATGGCCTGTTAAAAATCTTTCATTAGTTCAACCGGCGTTATTTTTCGATTTTTACCTTTTTGCAACCAAATTTTCTTCTTTTCAACTCGCCGTTAAAATGGTGGCAACTAATCGGAATTGAAAAAAATTACGCCGGTTAGTTTAATCGGCGTTATCGCTTGAAACTTCTGTTTTGTGCAACCAAAATGCTTCAGTTAGCGCTAATCTCGATTAAAGTATAGCATTTAATCGTGATTAAACGTTGACCGACGTACGTGTAAGTATACAAACCTGTAATATCAACAACGGATCCAACCCCAGAGGCCTGGGCACACTGGTGACTCGATTCTGCTTCTGCATCTGCTGCTGTTGTTGGGGCGTAGGAGGCGCCGGCCCACGTGGCCCCATAGGGGCTACGCCCCCCTGAGGATGGTGGTGAGGCGGCACCCCACCAGGAGGCGGCTGCTGTGGCCCCTGCATCATGGGGGGGCCGCCTGGGGGAACGCCCCCTGGACCTGCCACACCTGGCGGTACACCTGGCATCGGCGGCTGGTGGTTCTGGTTGATACCTGGAAAGACATCAAGTTGGGTTATTGATTTATTTATTTAGATTTTCTTATTTAGATTTAGATTCCCTTATTTTTCTTGTACAATATTAGTAGGTGTGTGCACTGATTCATAATAACTATCAATATAGTGAGTTGGTCTTTTCGGTCTCAAACTTTTTCAAGTTTTTTCAAAGTTTATAACTTTCTGACTATTTGTAATTGATTAAATTCAATAGGAGTATTGACAATGTTGGAGTTAGCCGGCTAGTTGTTCCCTTTAGACTCGAAAACTACTTGACAGAACGGCATGAAACTTTGGGAATATGTTGTATAAATATCGGGGATGGTTCTGACCAGAACTTATAATAGGGGGGCTGATAATAGTTATATATTAATTCATTTTACAGAACATGTTTTCGAAATTGTCGGCCGAGCGGCTAACGTAGAACGGGAAGATCATCATGATTCAAGATCATGTTGTGATAATATGATTTAGCATATAAACTTACCAGCTGTAATAAACACGTCACTCTGTGATAAATTGTTTACTGGTATTAAGATGGTAGTTTTTAGCACATAGGAAGTCGGTATTGAGATGTAAATGAAAATATTGATTGTCAGATGTCATGATTCACCAAATAAAGTCAACTGTGACATGAGATACATTGACTTTTTGGAGGTACGAAGTTCGCCAGGTAAGCTAGTATATCTATAATAAAATAAATGATCACAAGGCTTAATATGCCATGACACATCATCACGTCTGAACTACTCAACTGATCAACTTGAAATATTGCATAAAGATTTTCAATCGTGTACTTTGCTATAATGTTGCCAAGATTCATTTGCTATAATGTGAATCATTCTAAGATTAAACTACCAGCTGATTACATTCGAATCAAGCATAGAGAAAAGATAGCTTAAGAAGATATCCCATGGTATAGGGCGTTTATGTTCCAAATTTCACGATAGCCGATAGTCCTAGTAGTTGTTTTCGGTGAAGCTATGTGATGCTGGTAGTCTCTCATACTGTGCCGTTCTTACACCTTCACCCGGCCAAAACAGTATTAATAGACAATAATCAACAGTGATCGGCTCGAGTTAACAGTGAAATATTTAACATAAACAAATTATTATTTAACGAAAATCCCAATTAAATGCTGTAAATCACCCCAAAAACCTATTATACTGCAAATATTGACAACAGGGTTAACAGCTAGATGGAAATTCTATTAGCTCTACTATACAAAAATTATTAGTCAGCCCGGGAATGACAAATAATTTTTGAATAGTAGTCGAATTTCCATCTATAGTTCCCCAAATGAAAATGGGTCTCTCAAGGCCACTGCAATGTTGCCACTGGTGGCCACCCCTCACTCGACCAGTCTATATACATTGAATATATTTCTACACCCTGAACATCGCTCTTTCCTTCTCATACCTTCCCTCTTCCTCTTTTCCGTCACTACCTGTCACAAATTATTTTGAGCACGTCAGGTTCAAAAGTTTTATTGTGTCATTCTTTGAAGTTAGAACAATAACATCCCCCGTTACCTCCTCCCATCATCCGCTATCTTCTTCAACATCATGAAATGGAGGAAAGAATATTGTTATGTATAATGTATAACTTTTTATTGAGTCATTACATCAAGAAATTCAATTTTATAATCATGATTAGATTTCTCTTTATAAATGCAACTATTTATAAACTGAGCTATTACTTCTTGAAGGTTACTTGAAGACTTTTATAATAATCAATTGGAAGTGGAGTGATGTAACTGTTTGAACTCTTTTATATCCTTATGACTCGGCCTATTCACATTTCAACTCATCCAACTCCTTTTCATGCTTCTATTATTTTTCAAACACCTGCACAGCTGTTGAAAGTTATATGTATTATATATAATATATAAGCATTATGTACAATATATTACAATACATTTGTAAAACTGTGAACTATATTGTCCTCGTCATAGTCAACAATCCAGAGAGGACAAACAATACTCCTCACACCAACAAAACTTCTCTATCACACACACATTCACTTTCTCTCTTACTAGCCACCCTTAGTACAAAGTGGCAACAGTGTTGGTAGAGACGGGTGGTGGTGTCAAGAAGAAACTTCAACCTTGAGGGACCCATTTTCGTTTGGCCAACTATAGCTGTTAACCCTGTTGTCAATATGTGCAGTAGCAGAAGTCTTCGGGGTGATTTACAGCATTTAATTGGGATTTTCGTTTAATAATAATAAATTATTCATTAATTAGCATTTGAACAAATCCAATTTCTAATTTATTTCCATCTGTAACATAACCTGGGATATTTTCTTATGCTATCCTTTTATCTATAGCTCAAGCTTTTACTGTGCAAAAGACCCTTGATCTCCTCCATTTTTAATCTCACCTGGCGCCCCCATCTGGCCGGGCACCCTAGGCACCATACCCTGCTGCTGCTGGGGCGGCACTCCCATCTGTTGCTGTTGCTGAGGCGGCGGAGGCGGAACCACCCCCGGTTGCGCCCCAGGCGGAACTACAGCAGCTGCTGCACTGGGAGGCGGCACTTGCTGAGGAGGCCCCCCTGGCCCCGGGGCGGAGGTCGCATCATGGCCCCACCAGGCCCTGGAGGGCCACCACCTCCCTGTGGCGGTGGTGGGGCTCCAACTGGGGGCGGCGCCCCTGGCACTAGTCCAGCCGCCCCACTTCCCGATGAGGAGTTGGATGAGTCTGAACCTTCGCCTGTAAAATAAATAAACCAAAATAGAATCCATTCCTTGTGGAATTTATATTTCTAACTTTGAGTTATTTGCTAGTGAGATACAGTGATATTTTTATTTATAGTCTAATGAAAACATAAAAATGTAGTAAAATATCACTAATTTATCGGAGAAGTGATAGCACTACTTGTATTCTTTCCCGTTAAAAAACGGATGTGTTAAAGAAACGAGATGGATCCGCGCTATATATATATATATTTTTTTATTTATTTATTCCTTGAAAAAGCATTACAATAATTCACAATTTAGAAATATAACAACAAAATGAATCAATAGGAAATACAAATAAACATAAGGAACTACTTCCCCAAAAGAGCAAGCTCGAGCTTGGGGAAGGAGCAGCCGTACTTTGACTACTTACTTATTATTAATTAACATTACAGTATATACATTAACAACTAAAATCAAATCCTTTCAATAAACAAGATAAATCAGTGATGCTATAATAGATCAATATATTTACATACAATATGTGTTAGATGCAACAAAATTTGTAAATTATAAATTATAATTATAAATTATAATAATGACCTGATATTGCCTAGCCCAGTGTATAACATGATATAAGATGTGATACAAAATGAAATCTATTCAATTGGAATAATTACTATACTAATGTAATCCAGAAATTCTCGGTACTATCCCAGCCATGAGAGCTAACCAGATACTTTTTCAAATGTAGTCCAAAGTTTTTTTGGGCGATTTTTGGGTAATTTTTTTAACCTCTCAAATTACTTGGAAGAATATTAAAAAATAATGGAGATAAATATATGAAGCTACGCTGACCAGCAGTAGTCAATAATCTAGGAACAGTAACCAGACCTGACTCCTCCCGTCTTGTAATAGCACAATCCGTTCTATTAATGAAATGAAAAAGTGATAGCTTCTTATAATATAATATGATGTGTTTCAGGTATATCTATCTAATCGGTAGAACTGAAAATTCCAAAAAAGCCAATCTTGTTGAATACATTCTATTCTTTTTCAGAATAATTTTTAATATTAAATTTTGTATTGTTTTTACTGGTTTTAGAACATTTGTATATGCACCACCCCAACCCACAATACCATATTGGAGCAATGACTGTGCCAGTGCATAATACACTATCTTCATGACTTTCATAGGCAAAACATGCTCTTTTGTATCTTCTCAAAAGCAGCGTGTTGCATCCGAAAAGATACACTTCAAGGAGCTTTAATGTATCTCTCAATTAGCAACAAATAATGCTCTTTTGTATCTTCTCAAAAGCAACGTGTTGCATCCGAGAAGATACACAAGGAGCTTTTTGAAGTTTAGCACAACACAGCCTATCAGCTGACCTTCGTTCAACATGCTCTTTCCATTGTTGATGATACGTTGCAACTCTTAAGGTGCGTACAGATATACGCGCCGCGGACATGAGCAATTCACTTTTAATCAGCTGATGCCAAGCTCTTTATATCTGTATCTTACCATTTCTGTAAAAATACAGATATAGTCAGATGATTAAAAGTGAATTGCTCATGTTCGCGGCGCGTATATCTGTACGCACCTTTACATTCATGAATCAATCATACAATCTCTGTGTGTAGGGAGCTTCCACCATCTAGGGTCTCTGAAGCCTGAAGATTTTGCAGATTTAAATATTACCCCGCGAACCATACCAGGGTGGCCACCCATTTTAAAATGAAAAATTCATGAGTAATTCCCGGTTTTCCAAAGTAAAATTTCAAATTTTCCATTTAGAGTATCCGCGGTATTTGAGGAACAAGATACTTTCGTGAAGAATTTATTATGGAATGTACAGAAATCGTCAATTTGATCTTCCATGACGAATTGCGAATAGCGTATTAAAATTTCCAAATATATTGATAACTTTTGACACTACATTCTATTGTTGTGAGGAATTGGTACGTTCTTTTAACTACTCATGTGTGTGTGTGGAGTATTTTTGGACAGAATCCATTTTCAAAACTCAGTGAGTAATTAAAAAACAAAACAAAAAATCACAAAAATAGACTACAGCGTCAAAGTTATCAATACATTTAAACATAATGAAGCCATATATATGTATGTACAGTACCATAGCCGATGTTTTTAAATGCTTTTTTAGGTTAGGTAGGCTAGTTCCAAAGCATTTCCAATTATTATTGCTAGCCATAATAGTGTTTTTTATTTGAGTTTATTGTTACTGTACACTTCTTTATCAAATTAATTGAAATTTATGAAAAATTCAAGAGTAATTGGAGAAATTCATGAGGAATTCACTGTATTTTTCCCGGTTAGTAAAATCATGAGGAATTCAAGGTTCTTTCGGTTTTCCCGGTAGATGGCCACCCTGCATACCTTGTCTATATGCCGTTCCAAAGTCACGGAGGCAAAGCTACGGGAGGCGTATTGTAATTTGAATCACAACACAGTTTTTGTTCTTCAAATACTAATAATTCACTTAAAATTTTTCGAATTTTCCCACTAACCAGGCTCAGTCTGCGTAGCCGACCGCTGATGCTGCTGCTGCTGGGGCCCTTGTGGCCCCTGGGGGGGCTGCTGGGGCCCAAAAGGGGGCCCGCCCCCTGGCTGGGGTTCCCGCCCGGCCCCTTGCTTGCCCTGTATGACCATGGCCAGCTGCTGGGTGAGGGGCTGGTTGCGTGCCAACAGTCGATAGGCCATTATCTGGCCGCGCAACTGGGTCAACTGGTTGCCGCTGAAGTTGTGTTGCTGTTGTTGTTGCTGCTGTTGTTGCTTGCTGGGGTCCCCGCCGCCTGGGGGGCCACCGGGGGGGGACCGCCTGGTGGGCCTTGGTTAGGCGGACCGCCACCGAAACCCTACAACACAAAACAAACAACCAATTGGATCAAACACACACAATAAAACGAAAAAAAATTGTGAAAACACAAATTTAAATATTGTCAACCACTTTTTATACAGCGTTTTATACGCGTTAGTTTCACGGTTAGGTTGGTAGCGCTGTATTGTTGAGGAAGCATTAAACATGAATGATTTTGAGTTAGATTTGTTACTCTATGTGCCGGTTGCACAAAAGCTGGTTAAAATTTAACACTGATTAATACCACGAGAATTAATCTTTTCAAGAACGCCTTCCTTCCCTGATTGGTTCTCGTGAAATTAATCACGATTAAAATTTAACCGGCTTTTGTGCAACCGGCACATAGAGTAACAAAGCTAACTCAACATCATTCATGTTTAATGCTTCCTCAACAATACAGCGCTACCAACCTAACCGTGAAACTATTCCCGTCATGTCACTTGGTGCACAGGGACTTTCCGAACGCACTGTATTTAAATTTGTGTTTTCATTATGGAAAAATACCACAAAATCACTCACAACACAACTGTAAATAAATGTTTATTTTATTTATTACGAAAATATTTTTTTTTTTTAATTTGAAAATAAATGGAATAACTTAGTCGTGGTCTCACAAGTTCATCCCTTCACCGATTTTCACAACATCAAAACGCTAGCACTAATGATCAAGCCACATGGAGCGTTTTTCAGGCGTTTTTGCACTGACGACGGACGAGTCGGTAAGGCAGGAAGCTCTTCTGGGTATATTTATTCCTGAGTATTTATGAATATGGGCTTGATCAGGTTAAATTAAGTATACTTCACAGTTCACAGGAAACAGTCACAGAAATACCTGGTAGTTACAATGGACGACTCTTTTCTGCGCTGGGATCATCATCTCAATGAATTATGCGAGAGACTGAGGAAGACTATCTGCAGATTCAGGATTCTGAGGACACTGGTCGACAAGGGATGTCCAAGAGTTATCTATTTCTCTCTAGCACAGTCCCTCATGCTGTATGGGATTGTGGGATGGGGAGGTGCAAGCTTCTTGCACATCGAACCGCTCCTCAGGGTGCAGAAGCTGATGATGAGGGTCATCAACCAGAAGCCTCCACGCTATTCATCAGACCAGCTATTCAATGAGTTTGACGTGATGGATCCAAGACAGCTTTACTCCAAGGAGATACTATGCAGATTACACAAGAGCCCAATAATATTTCAAACCACAACCACAACACCACATACAGGAATCTTCTCATCACCAGTGTTGCAAGGAGGCCACTATACCAGAGACATTTCAATCATTTAGCACCAAAATTATATAATCTACTTCCTGGAACCTTAAACAGATTAATCATCCTAGACAGTTCAAAACAATAGTACACAATTGGTTGATGAGCAAAAGAAGACAGAACATAGAAAACATTATTTCAAATAACAACTAACCACCTAATGACTAACTAAACACTAACTAATTGATAATACGCACAAAAAAAACTAACAAAACCTACTATAGAACATGGTACGCCATAGTGGAGTAGGTCAATTTTCACACAGAAAAAACTAAACAAGTAGGGTACTCATTATAAGAAATTTTTGTAACTAACTATTGTATGTAATATTGTAATTTATCTAATATTTTGTGTAATTGATGTTGTAGTTTTAGTTTTTTTGGGAAATGAACATTTATTTATTTTATTTATACTAGTAGTTTTGTGAACAGTAGTTAAAAACCACAGCCTCCTCTATAATTACTGTCCATCAGAGTGAATTATGTCCTGTCCTGACGTGTCGGCGAGATATCGGTGTGTAAACAACTACGGCAGTTTGAGTAGTTGCATCGACGGTAATTATTAATATTAATTATATTTTTTAGCATTACAATGCTAATAATTTGTTGTAAACAACTATGCAATTATCATCAAAAAGCTTGACGAGTTGAAAGCAGAGAAAAGTCGGTAGAAAATAATATGCTACTTCGAGTTTCAATTGTATGCCTCATTGCATGCAATTAATAGACCACACGACAGCTGATTTTTTACCAATTTACATTGAGATATTAATTGCATGCGTCATTGCATGCCGCATTGCTAGCAATTAATAGTCCACACGACAGCTGATTTTTTACCAAGTTACATTGAGATATTAATTGCATGCGTCATTGCATGCAATTAATAATCCACTCGACAGCTGATTTATAATAAATAATTCTATAGTCTGATTTTTACGGTAATATTGGCGTTTGAAGGAGACTCCTTTTCCTTTTGTGTTATCCTTAAAATACAAAATTTCAAAAAAAACCGTATACATGCGTCGACGCGAATTTCAAAAAGGAACATACCTGTCGAATTTCATGAAAATCTATTGCTGCGTTTCGCCGTAAATGCGGAACACATAAACATAGAGAAACATAAAGAGAAAAATAAACATAAACATAAAGAGAAATGCAAAACCGTCGACTTGAATCTAAAGGTACGTACAGATTTACGCGCCGCGTACATGAGCAATTCACTTTTAACCTTTTACCAGCCTCCTTCCTACCCTCCCCCTGCCTGTATTCCTCAGACATTTAAGAAAATGGCTCATAGAAAATCCATTCTACTTTTTAGAGGAATTCAGGACAGTGATAGGTAGAATATATTATTAATGTCAACTATCACATGAAATATTTAATTATAACGTAGCCCTATTTTGGGTGAACTATTGAATGCTATTAATTGATATTGTTGTCTTTACTCATTTTAAGGATTTTTTATTATGTATTTTGACCTAATTATGATTATATTATGTATTACGACCTAATTATGATTTTATTATGTATCGTAATTTTATAAAATATTTTGTGACGTAGCCTTATGTACTACTGTATCGCCAGGCTAAATAAATTAATTGATTGATTGATAATCAGCTGATGCCAAGCTTCTTATATCTGTATCTTACAGTTTCTGTAAAAATACAGATATAATCAGCTGATTAGAAGTGAATTGCTCATGTTTGCGGCGCGTATATCTGTACGCACCTTTAGACTTCACTTCGCTCGGTTAATTTAAGTTGGATTACCTGCATAGACCTAGGTCCATCCATGTTTCGAGCCCTTAGAGCGAGCAGCTGTGAATAGCGCGGGTCTTCCTGCATGCCCTTCTCTTCCATTGAGTCAATAGCCCGCTGCAGAGCAGTCAGGTTTTCTTGCGGCGCTCCCGGCTGTAACAAAATACAAATATTCATTTATTCTTACATTCATTTCTTGATTCATTCATTTATTAATGATTACCTCATTTTAATTACACACCGGACTGTAGAGCCAGCGAAATTAAAGTAAAGTAAGTACCTCATTTTAATTATTCGACCATAAACAGAGAGAGGAACAGTATGGCTAACCCTGTTGATTGCCTTTGAATAATTGATTTGAATTCACAGATACATAGAGTGAGTTATATGTTTGGGAACCCTTCAATAAATTGGAGACCGTTGTAAATATAATACTGTATCTTTCAGGGTAAGTTATTGGTCTATACTATATGGCCGAAAGATAGACAAGGATAACAACACCAAAGTTAATCAAATACAGTCATTATAACGTGGACTTCACTATATGAGCAAGATAAAAACTATGATACAATATCATTTTTCTATCTTTTACATAAAAATCTAGCATTCATCATTCTGGTATGAATAACACAACATTTGTTACATGAAAATAATTATGACCTTGATCATTTGGGCACAAATAACACTAAATTTTCCTGTTATTATTTACTATTATTCACAAGTAGGTCAACAGGAAAATCACTAACGATCTGGATTCACATGCGTTTGACAACAAAATTATTAGTTAACAGAATATTTTACTAAGAGCCTATTAATACTAGAGCAACCGCCGTAGGAGACCTACACAGTACTCTACATCCCCATTATATCTAAAGTGAGGTCCACGTTATAATGGCAGTGTTTGATAAGCAATGGTATTGCTATCCTTGTCTGTCATTCAACAAAGTGGATAGCGCTATCTCTTTCTCTCTTTGCTCTGTTGTCAGATCGCTTTTAAGCAATGTAGAAATATAATTAATTAACAAAATATTTAATCTTCATCATGAAAATTCATTATGAAATTATTGAAAGATATAATTTCTTGCTTAATAAAATAAATTTGATTATTTTAAACGAGAATGAACAGTTAATATTACATCAATAAACCTGTATCAGCTACCGTCTATAGAAGGCATTGACAAGACAGAGGAACGGCAACGTTTTCTCCTATCTTTCTCCACTGCTATTATAACATGGACCTCACTATATAGCTATCAACACCACATCTTTTTTACTAGTAGTTCTGTGAACAGTAGACCTCACGCAGTATTATCATCCAAGTACCTGATTGAAACTATAGACCTTATGGAAATACAGCAATAGACTGGCTTCTCCACACATCTGTGTAACCACTTGTCAGCTGATTTATAATGAATAATTCTATAGTCTGATTTTTACTCTAATATTGGCGTATGAAGGAGGCTCCTCTTTCCTTTTATATTATCTTCGAAATGCAAAATTTCCAAAAACCTTGTATATACGTCGACGCGCAATTAAAAAAGGAACATACCTGTCAAATTTCATGAAAATCTATTACCGCGTTTCGTCGTAAATGCGCAATATATATGAACATTATAAACATTCAAACATTAAGAGAAATGCCAAACCGTCGACTTGCATCTTAAGGTGCGTACAGACTTTCGCTCTGCTCCGCAACCGAACGTCACTCCAGCAGAGCGATTGATGATCGACCGGCGAACAAGAGTGGTTCGACCGGGGAACGCGAGAAGATCTAACATCTCCCGTAACGTTCATGATGGGTGCGTGGGTGGAGCGACTGTGGTTCGATGGAGGAACGAGGGCGGTACGAGGGCGGAGCGTGCTCGGTGCGGGTTGGAAGCGCGTATATGTGTACGCAGCTTTAGACCTCACTTCGCTCGGTCAACTATATATTATTATTATTATATTGTTGTTTATTATCTTATTATTTCTATTAGTATCTTGTTGGAAGATTACTTGATCCATTTCTGGTACCATCAAAAGAGCCAAGACTACCGCAATGTAGTAAACAAATCAGATAATAACTCATGAAACGAGTTTTTATAGGAAGCGAATTGGTAAAATTTTCAATATGCCACCATTTTGTTTCTACAAAAATTAGGGAGTTGAAAATTTCCCAGAATATTTTTAGAACCTACTTTGTAAACTGTGTAAAATTTAAAAAATCTGGTGTAGCGCACTCACACAACTTTCCTTGCCGTTATGAAAATTGATCACCTGACGCTAGTGTTCCCGCGCATCACAAGTCTACTATTCAAAGATTTGAGCCAGCTGGTGACAGGGCAATAACGCTGGAGACACACATGAAGTCTGCTATCTCTTCATAGTGAATGATTTAATAGAATCAACAATAATTTGCAATTGAATAATAACATTTTCTCGAATTTAAAGCTTATTTTCAATTTTAGGTGAAAATGTTACTGAACATTAATTGTAGAGATTTTCATGCTCAATCTACTCCACTTGATTTTTTTGTTTCAATTGTATCTGAAGCCTGATAATTGCAAATCTATCTGCATTGATGGGGCGGAGCTCCTGAAATTTTTACAGATATGGGACTTGTGGCAGTTGATAGAGCTTATCGATGACTATTCTAGGTATGAATTTGATCAAAATCGTTGGAGCCGTTTCCGAGAAAATCACGAAAAACCCTGTTTTTGACAACATTTTCGCCGTTTTAGCCGCCATCTTGAATTGCATTTGATCGAAATTGTTCGTGTCGGATCCTTATAGTGGAAGGATCTTGAGTTCCAAATTTCAAGTCATTCCGTTAATTGGGATATGATATCGTGTACACAGACGCACAGACACACACACACACACACACACACACACACACACACATACAGACCAATACCCAAAAACCAGTTTTTTAGACTCAGGGTACCTTGAAACGTATAGAAATTTAGAAATTGGGGTACCTTATTTTTTTCTGAAAGCAATACTTTCCTTACCTATGGTAATAGGGCAAGGAAAGTAAAAATTTCGGTGCATGAATGGACACGTAATGTAAAATCAAACCTGTAAACGTCTTCGTGGTGTATTATACTAGCAGGTAACCTGTGCTCCGCAAGGGTCTAATGAAGACTTGACATACTGAAAACTTGACCTACCGAAATCTTGAAGAATTCAAAATAGACCTATAGCTATCCTCGGTAAATTAAGAATCTATATGCAAAGTTTCAAGTTAATCAGTCCAGTAGTTCAAACGTGATGATGCGTCATTCGTGAATGAAGACTTGACAAACTGAAAACTTGACCTACCGAAATCTTGAAGAATTTAAAATAGGCTAGACCTATAGTTATCCTCGGTAAATTAAAAATCTGTATGCAAAATATCAAGTTAATCAGTCCAGTAGTTGAGACATGATAATGTGTCATTCGTGAATTTCCTATCCCGTACGTGTATAAGCCAATTATTTCCTTTATTATATTTATATGGATGACCTATATCTGAAGAACTGCTAATAAACATCAGGTGTTAGAGAGAGAAACTATGGAATAGTACGGTCGTTGACCCATCGATTAACATTAGGCTAGAAAGAGAGCGAGATAGCTAGTAGCACTAATTAATAGAAAGAGCCAGTTTGAGGATAAATATTAGAATAATAATTGGCAGAACTCATAGATACGAAATAACGGTTGATGAAGCGCAGAGAAAGATAAGGGTAGAAGGAGAAAGAGAATAGAAGAGAAGGATAATAGAAAGAGAAAGAAAGGGAGAATAAAAGAGAAGAATGATAATAAAGGAGATGAAACTGAAGATGATAAGAACATGGGAGAGAAAATAAGATAAGAATAAGGAAAAAATAATTAAAACGACCATGAATACTTTAATGCAATAGGAAAAAGTGGAAAATCAGCAAGAGTAGTTAGTGAATAGAATATTAGAAAGAGTAAAAACAGATGGACATTAAAAGTAGATAATAGGATAAAATTGAGAAGATAATAAGAACATGGAAAAGGAAATAAGATAATAATAAGGAAAAATTAAAATTAAACGACCATGAATACTTTAAAGCAATAGGAAAAAGTGAAAAATCAGCAAGAGTAGTTAGTGAATGAAATATTAGGAAGAGTAAAAACAAATGGACATGAAAAGTGGATATAATAGGATAAAATTGAGAAGATAATACGAGAAATACTATAGTATGAAAATAAAATATAATAAATGGAAAAATACTTTATATGGAGAAGAATTTGGAAGCAATAGGAGATAAAGTAAAGATTACAGGAAAAGAATAATAAACAGAAAGAGTAAAAGAGAGGGATAAAGAGAGAGACAGATTGATTGAGTACTTCATCTATAGTAAGGTCCACGTTATAATGGCAGTGTTTAATCAGCAATGGTATTACTATCCTTGTCTATCATTCGACAAAGCGGATAGCACTATCTCTTTCTCGCTTTGTTCTGTTGCCAGATGGTCTTTTAACAATGTAGAATTAATAATTAATTAAAAATATTTCATCTTAATCATGAAAATTCATTATAAAATTATTCACAAATATAATTTCTTTCTTAATATAATTGATTATTTTAAACGATAATGAACAGTTATTACATCAAAAAACCTGTATCAGCTACCGTCTATAGAAGGTATTGACGAGACAGAGGATTGGCAACGTTTTTCTCCCATCTTTCTCCACTGCCATTATAACATAGAGCTCACTATGTAGATTACAATATATACTGGCTTATACACTTATATACAATAGCTTACAATACAGCAAAATTATAGATGAATTTACATAATATAGACTAAGAAAATAATTATTGAACTGTATAATATGATATGAAATAGTTATTTGTGCAACTAGTGCGCAAAGTGACAGTTTGCTGCACCGAAAGAAACGTTTACGGAATGGTTTCTTGAGTGCAGCAGAGGAACTTTGCGCACGTATTTCACATTAAATTTTTCCTACAGTTACCATTGAATATGAAAAGTGGTTGATTATGGGTAAAATGATGGCTGAAATCCATCAAATGTTTGTCTGTATAATTTTGTTATTAATAACAACTTTAATTTATTTTAAACTTGATAATCCAATTGAAAATTAATAACCATAATTTATTCAAATTAAATTGAAAATTTGAATAATTTTGAAAAAATCTTAATTTCTAAATAATTTTTCAACCAATCAATTTATGAATGAAAAAAATATTATTTGAAATAATGAATAATTAATAATATTAGAAATGTATAATTTAATGAGTTCTCATTTTTATTCATTTGAAAATCAGAAAAAATATAGATAGAACGAATTCGCATTCAAAATATACGCCAACAATGTCAACAGCTGATTAGGATGGCTGCAAGATAATACACAAAGTATTATGAGTTACTTTTCCGCTCTAGTGCGCAAAGTAATACTTTGCGCACTAGAGCGGAAAAGTGATTCTTTGCGTTCTGTAATCAGTGCAGGAATGGTCACTTTTCAAGGTAACTGTAGGAAAAAGCAATTTGTAATATAATAACTGTAGATAATTATATTGTTATGCATCTACATAAATTGACGGAGCTTTGGACATATCAATGTCCATTCTTCGGAAAGAATATTAAAAATATCCTCCCCACTAACTCACTACCAAAACGTTAATTTAATTAATTAAACTAAGGATAGAGACAGAGATAAGAGACATAGACAGAAAGAGAGAGAAAGAAAGAGAGAGAGAGGAAGAGAGAGAGCTAACACAAACAATACTATAACTATTATCAGGTGGAAAAGAGATGGAGAGATAACCATGAGTCATTACTACTGGTTATTTCAATTGTATTAGTATATCAACTGGTTGCACTACCCTAGCCTAATGGAAATATACTACAGTCCGTATCACTTAATACTATCAGCTTTATACTTCAACAAATAACATCAACCCGTCAATTCCCATTTAACCGACGCTGACAGGTGAAAGTGAACCAGAGCACTTGGAGTTTCGGAAACAGTGTTCCGTAAATTTCCAGAGGCAGATGTGGATGCGCCATCTATTATTGGACGGACAAGGAGGAAAACTACTGGACTAATGTAGGCTGTCATAGCTCGCGCCTTATCTAATACAAGTAAACAAACATAGAGAGATTTATCATTCATTGACCACGTGGGTGATGAATGGACGGGCGAAGAAGAAGAAAAAGAAGAAGAAGAAGAAGAAGAAAAAAAAAAAACCCAAGAAGAAGAAGAATGCAGAGGAGGAAATCACTAGACCAAAACTCAAGAGACTGGCTGACTGATAAAGTAAACAAAACTGATGACTTTATAACGTGAAAATCTTAGAAAATTTGAATTCACCAACCAATATGAAGTTTGTGACCAGAGATGGACGAATTTTAATGATTATTTAATCTTATTTTAATTCTAATGTGATTATTCAAGTGGTATTGATAAAAATATGATGTAACTGGCTGTAAGAGAATTATAACAATATCTGCTGCATTGTGAAATCCTATTATATTAAGCGAGCAATTTCTGAATTTATATATTTTGTTATTTATGTTTAACGGATCTCGAAAACGGCTCTAACGATTTTCACGAAATTTGGAACATAGTAGGTTTATGATATAAAGATTCGATTGCACTAGGTCTCATCCTTGGGAAAACTCGCTGAACGACATTAAAAGGATAATTCATCCTTGGCTGAAACAGCTGTGGATAGTAAAAAAGTGATGAGCAAGTGAGTATGTGAAAAATCAAAATATCGCATCCCCAAAATTCATAAGATGACAACATATAGCCAGCTGTGAAATATGAATTCGATTGCACTAGGTCTCAACCCTGGGATAACTCGCTGAAGGACATTAAAAGGATAAATACGTCCTTGGAAAAACAGCTGGATTTTTTGTCGTCTGTCGATACCGTAATGGAAGTGAGTGAGCGAGTGCATGTGTGGGGTCATTCAGCTGATCACACGAGAAGAAAAATTCAGCAAGAAAAACTTATTTTCGTTTATTTCTCTTTTTTTAGAAAACATGTTTACTTCAGAAAGTCCAAAATAGTAACTAGATGCTGTTAGTGTAGAATAGTACATAGTATATTGACAAATATTGTAGCAAACATAGTATATCATTCTAAATCGAATTCATAGTATATCTATTTGTTATTGATGTGTTTGTTTTTTGAAGTGAGAATAAATTGTTATTTTTTATGAGTGATAGTAGCTTAACCTAGATTTTGATTTGGACTGTAGTATAAATTTGAAAAGGGACAGTTTTGGGCATAAGCCTGTGCCGCCTCCTCATATAACTGTAAAAATAATTGTACGACTGAGAAAATTAATAATAAATATAAACTATAAATTCAATCTTTCGTTACAAATTTTCTATGCTTTTACACTCCAGAGCAAAGCTCGGTCCCCCGATATTGATAAATTAAACAAGTATGCTACACATGAAATCAAAGAACTAGACTGAAATAAAATAATTCTCATATTATTAGAGCTTGTCTTAATCACTACATTGGAAATTATATTCATATTCAAAATGGATAGACATTTGTCAACCCTTAGCTACATAGTTAATATCAACTTTTTCGAGAACTGGTCGATAGGAAACGTTCACATTCGGTTCAGAGGCTCAGCTGAGGTCTAACAATTTTTTATAGGAAAATCTAAAAAATTTCGCCAGCAATACGACCGAAATTGGCTTATCCAGCGTTTACCGGTCTCAGTCAACTCTACAGCTTCATTTGAGCTTCGTTCCGTCAAAAACAGTAAAATACTGATTTGTAAGCTCGATTAGTAAATCTAAATTAATATGATTGAAAATGTACACATTCATAACTGAATCTAAAATGAAAATTGAATTCTGATAAGAATTCATAAAATTAACTATACTTACATACAGTTCTTTACTATCATACATTTTTATCCTTATTTTAAATAATAATCTTTTTTAGAGTAAATTCTGAAAGTAAATTCCTACAGTCTGATGATGACCAACAACAACATCATTATCATCATCATCATCATCATCATCATCGAAATGATCGTCTCTACCAATGTAAGTGCATTTTCACTCCATAAGTGTTTTTTTTAAAATTCGAGTATAATCCTTTTTCTTTATTTATCTATTATTCCAGCAATAAACCATCCCAACACTTCCATTCCAATAAGACCTTCATGAAACAAGGATAGTAACGACCTTTATCAAGCAAGGACAAGGATAGAAAAGGGCCTTCAAGAGGATAAAACTCTCAATACATTAAGGCTGTGCAAAGGCTAAAAATAAACTTTCTACTGGTGATATTTTTCAAAGTTTTTCGATTTGTATACTATCAAGCTATCAAAATTAAAAAGTTTTCTCAGGAAACATTTTTTTTTCGATCATTACTTTTTGAGATATGAGCGCCTAAAGTTAAAACTTTTGTGCCAGAACATTTCAAGTTCGGTGAAAGATAGAACCATGAGATTTTAAATATAGATTCTTCATGATATTGTTGATCTAATAAAACAAAAATTTTCTGGAAATATCATTTTCTGAGAAAGTTATTCAATTCACTAAAAATGACCAAAAATAACTTTTAGTTGAGTTATTTTTGGTAAATTGGATAACTTTCTCAAAAATTGATATTTTCAGAAAATTTATGTTTTATTAGATCAACAATATCATGAAGAATCTACTTTTAGTTGAGTTATTTTCGGTCATTTTTGGTAAATTGAATTACTTTCTCAAAAATTGATATTTTCAGAAAATTTTTGTTTTATTAGATCAACAATATCATGAAGAATCTACTTTTAGTTGAGTTATTTTCGGTCATTTTTGGTAAATTGAATTACTTTCTCAAAAATTGATATTTTCAGAAAATTTTTGTTTTATTAGATCAACAATATCATGAAGAATCTATCTTTAAAATCTCATGGTTCTATCTTATGTATACGTCGACGGGAAATTTGAAAAGGAGCATACATGTCAAATTTCATGAAAAACAATTGCCGCGTTTCGCCGTAAATGCGGAACATATAAACATAAATATAAGCAAATTATAAAAACATAAAGAGAAATGCAAAACCGTCGACTTGAATCTTAGACCACACTTCGCTCGGTCAATTAATCAAACATCTCAACCCCAACAACACAAACACCCCATACAACCAATGAGAGCAACAAAGAAAGTAAAGAAATTGAACGAGAGAACAGTACAAACACCACATACAACCAATGAGAGCGACAGAGAAAGTAGAGGAAAAGAGAGAGAACAGCACAAACACACGAGGAGCAAAGATAGCAAAGGAATTGTGAGACAGAGAGAGAGTGAGAAAGCGAACCTCCAGTGGAAAACTTTTAAGAAGGGAGCCATACCTCTAGAACAACTATATAAGTTTCAGTTGTCCACTCCAGAATTCATTCAGTTTTAGCCTTCAGTAATCAACAGAGTTCTCCTGTGGTAGTTAATACTTAGTTTACTTCTATACTTACTCCATCATATATAATCTCGTTAGATCGACAGTGAACACATATCCAATACTTTCCAAATCGATTTCGAATATTTTCAGTGTTGATTCAATCAATTTTATTCTTACATTACTTGACAGTGATTAATATTTGATCAAGTCATTCAGAAATCGATCAAAATATTTATAGTTACTCAATAGTTATTTCTCAAGAATTTATAATTTGATAATATTACTACTGAGTAGATTTTGAGTTGTATTATACAGTAGTGAAACATGGGACGATTCAGATACCACGACACTAATGAATGCTTCGAAACTGCACTGTCTAAAGTGAAACTGGCTGCTAGGGTGAGTAAAATTCCAAAATCTACAAATTATATAAATTTTAAAATTAATAAAAACAATATAAAAATCTTGTAGTACCCTTTATTTTTTAAAAACATTAAAAACCTTTTTTTCTAAGTTTTTAAAAAATAAAGGGTAGGCTACTACAAGATTTTTATATTGTTTTTATTAATTTGTTAAAATGTAGCGCATGTGATTAAAGTGTTTTTATAAATTTTAAAATGTATTTGTATTAGAAGGAATTCAAGAAATTAATACATTCTATGTTAAAAATGGAAAATGTTTATTAGAAATCGCAGTTAGCCTACAACTGCTGGATTTATTATACAGTAGATTCTATGTGTTTCTACCTTTGAAATATCACTTCTTCAATTTTCAGAACTGAAATGAGTCAACGATTTGTAAAATTGTAATTGTATAGAATTAATGCAATTTATTGAGAAAAACAAATGTATGATCAATATACTTGGACATTTTTGAGGTAGGCGCACACAGATCTATGTAATTTGTGTAATAAATATACTGTATAATAAATCCAGCAGATGGTCAATTGCGTTTTCTAATAAACATTTTCCATCTTTAACATAGAATGTATGAATTTCTTGAATTCCTCCTAATACAAATGCATTTTAGAATTTATGCGACTTTAATTTTATTGTTACAGCTACTTGAATTCATTTCAGTCAGTCTAAAGGAAGGCGCACACAGATTGTCAACGGACGGATGGCACGCATTGGTCGGATCGGACGATTAGATTGATGCATTGTTTTCAATTTGATCGTCCGATGCGTGCCATCTGACCGTTGACGATCTGTATGCGCCTTCCTTTAGACTGACTAAAATGAATTCAAGTAGCTGTAGCAATAAAATTAAAGTTGCATAAATTTTAAAATGTATTTGTATTAAAAGGAATTCAATAAATTAATAAATTCTATGTTAAAGATGGAAAATGTTTATTAGAAAACGCAATTGACCAACTGCTGGATTTATTATACAGTATATTTATTACACAAATTGCATAAATCCTTGAATATCATAAATGGGAATAAATAAAAAATGATTTATAATCAAATATCCAGCCCATTTCAAAATTCTCTTACTTTAATCTTTTTACAATAATTTTAGGTGAGAAAAGAGTTGTTCAATCTCGTTATCAGTTTCAAGATACGACAATAAGAAATAATTTATAAAAGAGCATCTGGACAAAGTCAATACTTTATGAGAAAATCATCGTTAATATCTTTTATTAAATTTCATGAATGCTAAAAAATTAAAAATTTCATATCAACATTATTTTGATCAAAAGTTTTTTATTCCATTATAAAGATTCCTGCAAAAATCCAAGTCCAGAACAAATTTCGAATTAACTTTAAAAGGATTTTTATCATTTATCCATTATCTTAATCAAAAGTGTTTTAGTCCAGTTATAAAGATTCCTGCAAAAATTCAAGTTCAGAACAAATTTCGAATCAACTTTAAAAGGATCTTGCAAATATTAGCAGCAAATGCAAAGCTCTGTATGTTAAAAATCCCTCTTATGAAATCTGAAATCTTTGTCACAAGTTCACAACTATGATAACTACAATTTAAACATTTTTTATAGGCGTTCAACATTTATTGCAGATGAAAAAAACTTCTACTTTTGTGAGAATGAATGTTATTTTATTGTAGACATTTGAAAGCAATCTATAATATTATAAAGGAAACAATTGGCTTATACACTTAGGGGATAGGAAATTCACGAATGACGCATCATCACGTCTCAACTACTTAGCTGATTAACTTCAAATTTTGCATATTTATTCTCAATTTACCGAGGATGGTTAAAAGACTCTTCAAGATTTCAGTGGGTCAAGTTTTTAATTAAGTTTCTTTGTCAAGTTTTCAATTTATTGTACACAATAAATTTGAATTAAAGTTTGTGCTATAAGGCACAAACGACAATTATCAGTTTATTAGGGGCTTTTTTGTGTAGTTGAGAAGTTAATATTGTGGTAATTATTCATATTGAATGAAAAAGACTGAGAAATTGTCAAAAAACCACTGATTTATTGATAATTAGAAAGACCGGTTTCGGTTATTACACCATTGTCTATCTCTGACAATGGTGTAATAACCTAAACCGGTCTTTCTAATTATCAATAAATCAGTGGTTTTTTGACAATTTCTCAGTCTTTTTCATTCAATTATTGGGGGCTAATCATTTTGTGGGGCTAATCATTTTGAGACGTTACTCTTTTTTGAAACTTATTTTAATCATCAATTATTATTGAAATTGGATTCAGGAATATCAAAAATAGACTACAGCGTTTTGCAATCAAATTCAAAAATAACAAAATAGTTATTTGTGAAACTAGTGCGCAAAGTGACATTTTGCTGCACCGAAAGAAACGTTTACGCCCGAGCCGTAGGCGAGGGCGGAATGGTTTCTTGAGTGCAGCAGAGGAACTTTGCGCACGTATTTCACATTAAATTTTTCCTACAGTTACCATTGAATATGAAAAGTGGGTAATTATGGGTAAAATTCCCTGAAATCCATCAATGTATTTCTGTGTAATTTCATTATTAATAAAAACCTTAATTCATTTTAAATTGAATAATAATAATGTAGTAAATGAATGAAGGCGGCACTCATGTGGTGGCTGTCGCTGTCATCGTTGTCCACTGCCCCCCATATTATAACGTGCACCACAGTCAGTGTTACCAACATAATTTTGATTTTCCTGCACTAGTGCTCCATATAACCTACTAACTATTTTGCGTTGTGATGCTGCAAATCTGGAGTAAGCAAAGTACTCACTTTGTGCACTAGTGCGGAAAAGTGATTCTTTGCGGCCTGCAATCAGTGCAGAAATGGTCACTTTTCAAGGTATCTGTAGGAAAAAATTATTTTCTTGAATGGATGATTTCTATGTAGTACAATATTATTTTAGCAGAATAATGAATGAACTACGATTACAGGTTGTGATGGAAGGCTTCAACGCCAACAAAAACGTGGAGATGAAGCAGGAGAAGAGCTGGGACCTGGTGACCGAATTCGACAAGAGAGTTGAACACATTCTCATCTCAGAACTGTCCAAAGTCTACCCTGACCACAAGTGAGTTCAATTAAAACATATTAATTAAATTATAAGTAGGAATGATTATCGAAATAAGTTGATAACGTTATCAGTTCATTATCTGTCCAACAGATAAACTGAAATACAAAATATTCAAACACTAATTAATTGAATTTGTCAGGAAAGAAGTAAGTTTGATTATCAATATTTAAAACTGAATAATTACAAAAATTAAGTCAGAAACTTTAATTAAGTTGGTAGAGTGAATATTGATGTTGTGGAACTCTTCCATGATTGAAGTAATGTGAAATATTTCTACTATGTTTGGTTTTGGAGCAACTATGTTTTTTCAATACTGATCATATGTTGATAGTGAATGTTTTTGTGATTTTTCTGGCTTCAAATTTATCAAGTTTTTTTAATATTTTTCAATTTATTAATGCATTTTCAAGTGTAATAATAATTTGTTTCATCTTTCTGATCAACCGAGATACAAAATTTTTAGTATAATGTATATTTGGACTGTAAATTTTTGTGATCTTTATAAAAGTGTTTTCATAACCTCATTTTGACTATTTTTATCAAAATTAGGGAGAGGAACAGTTTTGGGTTTATCCTGTTGATTCTCTCCCAATCATTAATTTGATGTTGTGATTAAGGAATGTAATAAATGTAAATGTAAATGTAACTAAAGTGAAAAATTTACTTAGTGAAATTAATTAAGAACTGAAAATTTTGTGAAGTAAACAACTACAAGACTGAACCTATTTCGGACTATGTGTCTAAATTTGGGAGAGGAATAGCACAAGGTTACCTTATTTTTTCTCTCCCTATCATTTCAATTATGTACTTATACTATTATATTAAGCAAGCAATTTCTGTATTTTTATATATTTACATCTGGTTATTTATGTTCAACGGATCTCGAAAACGGTTTCAACGATTTTCACGAAATTTGGAACATAGTAGGTTTATGATATAAAAATTCGATTGCACTAGGTCTCATCCGTGGGAAAACTCGCTGAACGATATTAGAAGGATAATTATTCCTTGGCTGAAACAGCTGTGGATAGTAAAAAAGGGAGTGAGCGAGTATGTGAAAAATCAAAATATCGCATATCCCCGAAATTCATAAGATTACATATAGCCAGCTGTGAAATATAAACACGATCATTTTAGAAAATTGTGTTCTGTTTATCAATAAATAAAAATAACGAGCGAAGCTCAACTGTTCTGCAGTTGACAATATCAAACAGATGGGAACTTATGCCCAGTCTAAATTAGGTTTGTAGTATTGTCAACTACTCTCCACCACTTCCAGTCAGTAATAGCATTCTACAAGGTCACCAGCTCATCTTGTTCTTCGTTTGGGGTGTCTAACACCCCAGAGTGTCTTTTACGTAGGACTTTTATCAAACACTTTTATTACAAAGATTTACTTGTATTGTCTCTACGAATGTGGTATGGGATGATGGATCAGATTGGAATGAATGCTATGATTCTCTACAACTTGAGATTCAAAACAATAAAATGAAGAGACGTGAGTTTTTGATGAAGTTGTCATCGGCAATGATCAAGCCATTCGTTCAAACCGGATTAGGAGCTCCAACACTTAGGCGGAACATACGTACTTTTAAATTAGTATAAATATTGATAAGCAGTGCTTTACTTTTGATTTCTGTATGCACTTGGAACAAAAATGATTAAGAAATGATGAAGTATGGTCTAAGTATTTGTTTTTCTGATATTTTTCAAAGAAAAATGCATAATTAAATTGGGGTGTTCAACACCCCAGTGTGTCTACTGTGTTAGCATAAAGTAAGTGTGTCTCTGTAGGGTTAAGTTTGAATTTGGATTCTCACTAACAAACCCTTTTCTATTTTTTCTTTTAGGTTCATAGGCGAGGAAACCACCACCCTCCACCTACCCTCTCTACTGACAGACGATCCCACCTGGCTGATCGACCCCATAGACGGCACCACCAACTTCGTGCACGCGTGTCCGCACGCGTGCATTTCGCTTGCACTGAGCGTGCGCAAGCAACTGGTGCTCGGCATAGTCTACAACCCCCATGCTCAATCAGCTGTTCACTGCCAAGCGCGGGTGTGGCGCCTACCTCAACGGCAAACCTATCCGCGCCAGCAACTGCCAAGGTTAGTTGCTCAGTGTGATTCACTTAAAACTGGCAGGATTCCTCATAAATAACATCAAAGTAAAAAGAAACCTGGTTTGATATTGTATCATCATTGACCGAACATAGTGAGGTCTATGTTTCAACTCGATTTGCATTTGTCTGTCTGTATGTAACGCGATTACGGCCAAACGCGTTGATAGAATTCGATGAGGTTTGGCAGGAATATTCATTTAGCAACTTTATCGTCATAAGCATTTTAATGGTTAGTAGTGCTAACCCAGCTAAAAGAGCTCGTCAGCTGTTCAAAAAATCATGTTCAAACCAATAGTGAGGTCCACGTTATAATAGCAGTGGAGAAAGATAGCAGAAAAACGTTGCTGATCCTCTTGTCAATGCTTTCTATGGAGGGTAACTGACGTAATATTAACTGTTCATTCTCGTTTAATAGTTATTTGTATATCTAGAGTGAAAAGTACAACTTTTTCTCCCTGTGGGAAAAAGTTTGAAGCCCGAGGCGAAGCCGAGTATTGGTGACAATGTTTCCTAACAACATAACCTAAAATCTAAAACCTAAAAACCGGTCGTCTGATTGGCACTGCCGGTTGCGCTATCTATCGGACAAAGTTGTAACAATTATATCAGCTGGGCAGGCTACCAAAAATGGCTGACTCCAGATCACGCGGTTCAGATTTGAATTGCAGATCAAAAATATTTGTTGGCTGGTATTTTGAATAGAATAAAATATTTTAAAAATTGTATAAATTTTTATCGTCTACTAATATTAAGAATATAATATCATACAAACATATATTTCATGAGTTGATCAAATTTCTGGTTGTGGTATTGAATTCAGTTGACTCAATGACAGACACCTCTATTACGCTTTCTCATCTGAGCTTAGACCTTCTAACCTATTACCATGTAAGTTTTTAAAATAGAGATGCTTCCCATGTTATTTAAATGGAGTCACTTTTCTGTTTTTTACTACCGAGAGCGAAAAAGTGACACTTTAGTATTATGTTTCAGGGAGTAAAGTAAGTACTTTAGACAGTAGGTGGAGGAAAAATCAATTTTATTTCTCGTTCAAATCAATTATATTTTATCGATCAAGAAATGATATTTTCCAATCATTTCATAATGAATTTTCATAATCAATATTAAATATTTTCTTTTTGTGTAGTTGAGAAGTTGATATTGTGGTAATTATTCATATTAAATAAGAAGACTAAGGCCCGCCACAAAGTAGAATTCTCGTTTTGCTCTGTTGCCAGATGGTTTTTTAATATTGTAGAAATATAATTAACAAAATATTTAATATTAAATAAGAAGACTAAGAAATTGTCAAAAAACCACAGATTTATTGAAAGTTAGAAAGACCGGTTTCGGTTGTTACATCTTTGGCAATCTCTAATAAGAGATTATCAGAGATTGTCTTTCAGATTATCAGAGATTGACAATGGGGTAACAACCGAAACCGGTCTTTCTAACTTTCAATAAATCTGTGGTTTTTTGACAATTTCTTAGACCCGCCGCAAAGTAGACCCACGCTAATCCACGAAAAGCAACCCACGCCCTGGGATGTTTTGTAAACCATTGCTATAGAATTATTCATAATCAATCAGCTGACAAATGGATTATTCATTGCATGTATTACACAGATGTCTGGAGAAGCCTAGAAATGGTTTACAAAACATCCCACGGCGTGGGTTGCTTTTCGTGGATTAGCGTGGGTCTACTTTGCGGCGGGTCTAAGAAATTGTCAAAAAACCACGGATTGAAAGTTAGGAAGACCGGTTTCGGTTGTTACCCCATTGTCAATCTCTGATAATCTGAAAGACAATCTCTGATAATCTCTTATCAGAGATTGACAAAAATGTAACAACCGAAACCGGTCTTTCTAACTTTCAATAAATCTGTGGTTTTTTGACAATTTCTTAGTCTTCTTATTTAATATTAAATATTTTGTTAATTATATTTCTACAATATTAAAAGACCATCTGGCAACAGAGCAAATCGAGAATTGTTTGTTTACTGTTGTACAGTCACTGTCAAAAGTAAAAATAAAATATTCTGGCAAACAGACAACATTGCAAAGCTAGAGAGAGATAGCGCTATCCGCTTTGTTGAATGATAGACAAGGATAGCAATACAATTTGTATTTTGTTTTTGGCAAATAAAATTCATTCATTCATTCATTAAATTGCTAATCAACCACTGCCATTATAACGTGGACCACACTATAGCTTTTGACACAGAATTGATTCTAAGCGCTCTGAGGCTGGGATTTGATCACAGAATCTATTGAATAAATTACAATAATTTCTTGGTATCCGTGATAATTCTCTAAAATTATTTTAATCCTATTTGGAGGGTCATACACAGACAATATGGATGTAAATGGTGTAAATATACAGACAAAATGGATATGAACTCAAGTCTTTGTAAGGCACTTGAAGAAGGCCTACCACACGGAGTACCTCAAGGGTCCATTCTCGGGCCACTATCGTTTCTAGTGAAGATGAACGATATCAGATCAAATATTTCATCTAAAGTTGTTTTCTATGCTGATGATTTAAAATTAGTTAGTGACATTAACATAATAGATAATCAATTGTTGAATTTCTATTGCAGACATTTCAGAAGCACTGGTCGGCTACGAGATTTCAATGGCCAGAGACAAAGAGATCAGAGACCAGTTGCTATCTCGCTTCACATCCTGTCTAACCAAGGCTCAGGGGTAAGTCAGCAAATGACAAATTTATAGATTCTGAATTCATAGATGACCTGATCAACATTTACATATATTGACCATGAGGCTAGAAATTACATATAATCATTGCGTCATCCAACAACCGTCGGTAGATCTGTTTTCCAATTTTCTTTCTACTGATTCACAAAATGGCGATTCTTAATAATGCCGCGGTTCGAACGACGTCCAAACTTGGGTTGTAGAACTCTAAATGCTGCAAAATTTGGAATCTGCACGAGAAAATCAGCAGCAAGGAGATATACCATTCAATTCCCAGCGAGCTGCATTCAACTATAAGTCGACAATCGAGTACAGTTCACTGTCAATTGTAGCTATTGGCACAATGAGCATTGTGTGTCAATACTGTGGGGCATATGAGTTTAAAAATGATTGCGATAAAAATGACAACGCACCCAGATTGCGTTGCGCCAGTGGTCAAGTCAATTTTTTTCAATCGACCATCAGAACCACTTTATTCATTGGTTTCCGGAAATGGAGCAGACTCAAAACAATTTTTTTTAATATCCAGCAATACAACAATAATTGCTTTCAAATGACATCATTTGGGGCAACAAAAATTGTACAGGAAAGATTTATGCCTACTTTCAAAATTCATGGACAAATTTAACACCGAACTGGTTCCCTATTGCCAATGACGGATAGTGACTACAAATTTTTGAAAATTTATTTTATGGGCGATTCAGAGAGACAATATAATCAGTGTTGTGCACACAACACTTCAGTAAAAATGCCAATATTGTTGAATAACTCCAAATATTTTTCCATCAACACAATGCATTGATTGCATTATTAAAGACTGCCATCTGATAACCACAAAATTGTCATCAGTGCTGATAAGTCACCTGCTGGACAACACCCAAGACGTTTCAATGCCCCTACAATTATTATTATTACACTTTGGTTGTATTGTATTGTCATGTTGAGCTTTGTTTGATTCATGTACGTATATGTATTTATGAGTGTGGAATAAATAATTTGAATTTGAATTGAATTGAAGAAGTGTGTGTGAGTTCTTCCATTCAAACCAATAAGCAACAAGCACCTGGATGCAAAATGCCGCATCGCGCCTCCAGCTCAAATTTGTCATGAGATGCATTAACTATTTGGCGGTACGAAGTTCGCCGGGCAAGCTTGTTTCTAATGAAACTCTGTAATTTGCAGAATGAGAACACTCGGCTCTGCAGCCCTATCACTGTGCTACGTGGCAATGGGGGCCTGGGACGCCTACCAGGTGGACTACCTCTACTGTTGGGACTACTCGGCGGGGGCGCTCATCATCCAGGAAGCCGGAGGAGTCGTTATCGACACTAATGGTGAGCTAAATTCTACTTAACTAGTAGTTCTGTGAACAGTAGACCTCGCGCTCAGTGAGTTACATTGACCTATTGTTCTTTTCTCGAAAATTAATAAATAATTTATCAATTTAAAAAGTCTAGAAAAAATCCTAAATAAACATAGAGCTTTCTGTCCTATCGTACCGTGACGTGTCGTCCCGGAATGTGAGTGTGAGCGCTGTTATCAGGTCTGGCTGCAACTGACTACAACGTTTATGGAAAGATACAATTTTCAAGATGTTCGATGTTTTTGAACGCGTAGTATTATAGTCAACTGTCTACTAACGTTAATGGAAATATACATTTTCAAGATGTTCGATGTTTTTGAACGGGTAGTATTATAGTCCACTAGACAGCTGATTTATGATGAATAATTCTATAGTCTGATTTTTACGGTAATATTGGCGTATGAAGGAGGCTCCTTTTTCCTTTTATATTATCCTTGAAATGCAAAATTTCAAAAAACCTTGTATATACGTCGACGCGCAATTTAAAAAGGAACATACCTGTCAAACTTCATGAAAATCTATTACCGCGTTTCGCCGTGAATGAGCAACATATAAACACTCAAACATTTAAACGTTAAGAGAAATACCAAACCGTCGACTTGAATCTTAGACCTCACTTCGCTAGGTCAATTATCACAAAACTTGAACCAAAATTATTTCAAAAAGACCCGCAGTAAAAGTACTCTTGGACCAGGATCAACTTCTGTTACAAGAAACAAATGTTAGGCTAGGCGCACACCAGTTAGTCAAGACAAGACATGATCAGACACGTTTAGTCACAATACTTCACAAAGCTGTTTGTGGCGCAACTCACACTGATTAGGCTAGGCACACACCAGTTAGTCAAGACAAGACAAGACATGATCAGACACGTTTAGTCATAATACTTCACATTGTTGCTTATGAAGACATGTCTAATTGCAATGACTAATCAGTGTGTGTTGCGTCATAAGCAACTATGAGAAGTATTGTGTCTGATCATGTCTTGTCTTGTCTTAACTAACTAGTGTGTGCCTAGCCTTATTCATTGCAATTGGACATGCCTTCATAAGCAACTATGTTCACATTGTTCACTTCACATTATTGCTCATGACGCATCTCACACTGACCAGATCGTCTTTTAAAAATGTAGAATTAATAATTAACAAAATATTTCATCTCATTTATGAAAATTCATAATGGAATTATTGAAAAATATAATTTCTTGCTTAATAAAATATAGTATTGATTATTTTAAACGAGAATGAACAGTTAATATTACATCAATAATCCTTATCAGCAACCGTCTATAGAAGGCATTGACAAGACAGAGGATCGGCAACGTTGCTCTGATATCTTTCTCCACTGCTATTATAACGTGGACCTCACTATAGTATCTCGGTATTTCGATGAATAAATTATAAATCCTATAATATAGCCTAGATAGAGTCTAGAGCTTAACAAGAAGGCACCTGGTTTTCATCGTTTAAATGGTTTTCAAATGGCAGAGAGGCCTTCTCGCAATGCGCTAACTCTAGTATCAAATTGATGTGTTTCTATTTTATACAGAACAAGCCGTCAGGCTCGCTTCGCATATCCGTCTAGCCAGGGGGCTCCGCCCCCTGGACCCCCGACTGGATCGTCCAAGAATTAGGTCAGCAGGCTCGCTTCGCTCGCCTGCATTTTTCATTTGAGCATTTTTATCATATGTTAGGACAATCCAGTCGGGGAACCAGACTAAACGTCTGGCTAAACGGATATGGCGAGCGAAGCGAGCCTGATAGCTAGTAATATAAATATTCCCAGGATTGAAGTAGCAATGCCCAATCAATTTTTCCGCGATAAATGCATTTAAATCTTCAACTTGGTGCCAACCTAACAAAATTATTAATTTAGTTGCCAGTTAACAACTGTTTCGAAGAGGTACTCTATCTAGATTATAGTTCTATAGTAACATATGATATGGTAATTTCAATTATAATTAAAGGATTGGGAGAAGAAGAATATACATGCTAAAAGACGAACTTTAAACCCTTAAAAACAACCCTTAGAGTTAAAATATTGCCAAAAGATTTCTTAGTGCGCCTCTAAAGGGCCAACTGAACATGCCTACCAAATTTGAACGTTTTTGGTCCGGTAGATTTTTAGTTCTGCGAGTGAGTGAGTGAGTGAGTGAGTGAGTGAGTCAGTCAGTGAGTGAGTGCCATTTCGCTTTTATGTAGATATTTACCATAGTATCACCAGATCACGTGCACCTTACAGTTTAATCTTGAAATCTGAGGCCCTACTTTGGCATAGCAGCCTACTTCTCCCTACATATTCCCATGCCAGCCTTCACCTATACTATAATAAAGGAAAGAACTGGCTTATACACGAACGGGATAGGAAAATTATGTTTGACGCATCATCACGTCTCAACTACTGGACTGATTTACTTGAAATTTTGCATATTGATTATTAAGGCTGTGCAAAGGCAAAAAAAAAACTTTCTACTCGTAATATTTTTCAAAGTTTTTTGATTTGTATATCATCAAGCTATCAAAATGAAAAAGTTTTCTCAGGAAAACATTTTTTTTCCCGATCATTACTTTTTGAGATATGAGCGCCTGCAGTTTGAACTTTTGGGATAGAACATTTCAAATTTGGTAAGATATAAATCAAAACATTTTTTTTCTGATCATTACTTTTTGAGATATGAGTTCCTGAAGTTTAAATTTTTGGGACAGAACATTTCAAATTCGTAAGAGATAAATCCATGAGATTTAGAGGATGGATTCTTCATGGTATTGTTTATCTAGTAAAACAAAAATTTTCTTAAAATATCCATTTTTGTAAAAGTTATTCAATTTACCAAAAATAACTCAACTAGAAGTTATTTTTGGTAAACTGAATAACAATCTTAACAATTTATATTTTCTTTTACTACATCAACAATACCATGAAGAATCCATCCTCTAAATCTCATGGATTTATCTCTTACGAATTTGAAATGTTCTGTCCCAAAAATTTAAACTTTATGAGCTCATATCTCAAAAAGTAATGATCAGAAAAAAATGTTTTCCCGATTAAACTATTTCATTTTGATAGCTTGATGATATACAAATCAAAAAACTTTGAAAAATATCACGAGTAGAAAGTTTTTTTAGCCTTTGCACAGCCTTAATCTACAGAGGATTGATACAGGCCTACTTTAAATACTTCAAGATTTTCAAGCTCTTAATTACACCCTCGCGGAGCACTGGTTACATGCTAGTGATTCATATAATTCAACAACTTTGCAAGTGAAAATCTAATCACCCTCATTTTATTTCCAGGTGGAGAATTCGAGATAATGAACAGGCGGATTCTAACAGCTGGCACAAAACAGCTGGCAGATCAGCTGGTCAACATTGTCAAAAAGGCCGATCAGCTGCTCAAAACTAACAAAACCAGCATCACCTCATAAAAATAAGCTCCAGTATTATTGAGATAGTTTAGCATTGAAGATAGGCACTGATTATTTATATAAATAGGTTAGATGAGCTAGTAAATTAACTGATAAAGACTGTTATTTACTTGTAAATCCATTCAATGTACTTGAAATTAGAACTGTTAGACCCGGTCTCACAAAAGCCTGTTGAATTTTAACCGTAATTAAATGCGAAGAGTACCAATCAGTGAAAGCTTCTCTGATCGATTCTCTCTGCATTAAATCACGGTTAAAATTTAACAGGCTTTTGTGCAACCGGGCATTAGAATTGGAACAGTTTTGAACTTTAGCCTTTGGTACTTTTCTAGAACTTTTGTAATTCTGAATTGGAAATTAGAAAGAACTTGTTAGGACATTGGAAGCTCTCACTTTAGTTGGTTGAGTATTATTATAGAGTAGTTAATTTAGGACTATAAAGATACTAATTTGAATATTTGTTCAACTCTTACTTCATTGAGAACATTCACTTTAGTTAGTTAAGTATCGTTAAAAATTATTTAATACAGGACTATAAAGCTGGGTTTAAACCAAAGATATTAACAAAACGTTAATAAAAATCAAATCAAATTTATTTCCATTCAAAAACAGTTAACAAACATAAATATAAATTACATTTTATGGAAAGATTTGCATCCGCAAAGAAAGAATCTTAATACTTATAGATTCTATTGGATTAAACGGAACTTGACAAACACATATGTTCATCATGTGTATGATAAGTTATGTTCAATCTGGTACAATCTATAAGGATTAAGTTATTAACATTTTGTTAATAACTTTGGTGTAAACGCAGCTTAAGTATACTTAAATAATATTTAATACAGGATACTCATTTGAATATTTCATCAACTCTTAGTTCATTTAGCATTTAGTATTCTATCATTGTTATGTTTAAGGACTATGTAAATATAATAAAAATATCATATGATAATATAATAAAAAATATTTATACGAAAAAATGTTTTTATTATTGACTAGCCGTCAGGCTCGATTCGCTCGCCATTTTTTTTTTTTTTTTTTTTTAAGATTACGCCCTAAAGACTCCAGTCATGGAGTATAAGACAAGTCATGTTATAACATAATAATTCTAACACTAAGTAGTTCAACCTAGTTTAGGTTTGAAAGGAATTCTTGTACACTATAAAAAGCTCTATCAACTAAATATTTTTTAATTTGTTTTTTGAAAATCTTCAAATCATCATTACTTTTCAAGATTTGAGGTAGCTTGTTATAAAATTTCCTACCAATATAATCTGGTTTTTGTTCAAATAACCTACTATTGTGACCCATTATATGATAATCTGCTCTGTTTCGCGTATTATACTCATGAACATCTGAATTCTGGATCACACCACTCGTTTTCACATGCATTACAACTTCATATACATACAAAGATGGCACAGTTAATAGACCAAGCTTTTTAAATAAAGGCCTACAAGAGTCTAACCTATTCACTTTCTCTATACATCTGAGTGCCTTCTTTTGAATCTTAAACACCCTGTCCATATTTTGTTGAGATGAATTACCCCATACTAAAATAGCATACCTAATATGAGATAGTATAACTCCATGGTAAGCAGTTAACAGTAGTTTTTTATCATTCAGCCTAGCAAGCTGCCGCAGGACAAATACCCCAGATGATATCTTATTACATATCCTCTCAATGTAAGGATGCCATGTTAATTTCCTGTCCAATAAAATTCCCAAGAATGCTACTTTCTCTTCTTGGTCTAATTCATTTTCCTCTACAAACACATTATTTCTCTATCCTCTACTGAATTATATTTACTTTTGAATTGTAGGAATTGACATTTCTTACTATTTATTGTTAATTGCCTTTGCTTCAAGAATTGGACAATTGACTGTACTCCAGTAAAAGCATTTATTTCTAGACTATCTAATAAATAATTGTTAAAGATAAGCGATGTGTCATCAGCAAACAACAGAGCTCTGTGATCTTTTAACTCTTTTGGTAATTGGTTCACATACAACAGAAACAGTAAGGGACCCAGAATTGAGCCTTGAGGTACTCCAGCCTGGACCTCCAGTTTTTGAGATTTAATTTTTACTATTTCATTCCCATCCACCTTGGTAAGCTCAACACACTGGTTTCTACCTATGAGATATGATTCAAACCATTTTAGTTCTATACCATTCACACCTACAGTTTTTAGTATTTCCAATAATATTCTATGGTTCACACAATCAAAAGCTTTGGATAAATCAAGAAATATTGCGGCTGCCTTCTCACCTGAATCTATTATATCTATTAGTCTTTCAACAAGGGATACTATTGCAGTCTTAGTAGATTTCCCTTTCTGGAACCCATGCTGTTCATCACATATGAAATTAATTTCTTCCAGGTGCATCAATAGCCTATTTAAAACTACTCTTTCAAAAATTTTACTTATTACATTTAGAATACTAATGGGTCTATAATTTTCAACTCTTTCAGAATCACCGCTCTTGAAAATTGGCAAAATTTTTCCTTGTTTCAGATCATCAGGGAAAATACCCTGCTCTAGTGAAGTATTAAGGAGATGCAATAAAGGGTCCAGTAATTCATTTTCACATTCTTTTAAAATTTTGCTTGAGACCCCATCCAATCCTACTGTTTTTTTGTTATTCAAATTTTTTATTATTCTTGACAACTCATCTCTTGATAATGGATGAAATTTAAATACCTTTTCAATTGGCTCAGCATTTAATGTAGTTGTATTACAAGTATTAGTGTTCAGTGACTTTTGGAGATTATATGCAACCTGTTGATAATACTTATTGAAAAAGTTACAAATGTCTATACTATCATCCATATAATTTCCATGTTCATCGATTATCCTAGGGACATTAGTAACTGTATCTTTTTGAGCTGCTCTCCTATTTCTATTAATTACCTCCCAAACAGCAGAGTTAAAATTGGTACTAGTTGTTAATATTTCAGCTGTTTTCTTACACTTAGCTTTCCTCACTTCTTTTGCATAGTTTTTCTTTAGACATTTGTATTTGACTTCACTCGGAACATCCCTCACTAATTTAAATTCCTCATAGGCTTCCCTAACAATATTTCTTTGAGTAAGAATATCTTCAGTTATCCATTCATCTACTTTGTCCAATTTACTTTTTACTTTGACTTTTTTTATTGGACAGCATACACTAATGTGAAATCTTAGAGTATCAATGAATTGCTTATATTTGTAATTTAGGTTACAACTGTTATAAACACTACTCCAATTTTCTTGAAGCAGTTCCTGCTTCAAACAATTTATATTTCCTAGCTCATATTGCTGAATTTCTTTCACAAAAGTTTTTTTTCTGCTTGGATTCTGGCCCTGCAACTTAACATCTAAAATTTGATAGTTATGATCTGATAGATCTGAGCTACCTAACCTGACATTACAACCTTCTATATTTGTGAGGATATTATCAATAATTGTCTGTGAAGTTCGAGTTACTCTTGTATATTCGTGGACCTTAATTTCTAAATTATTCATATTAATAATATCTCTAATATCCTCTGTCATTTTATCCTGCCTGGCAAAATCGGTATTGAAATCTCCTACTACTATAACATTTGTGAAACGAGCGGTTGTAATTTCCAAAAGTGTGTGGAGCAGCTCACAAAATTTTTGCCAGTCTCCATTTGGTGACCTATAGATACCTAACACTGCTACCTCAAATCGATCATCAATTTTTAACCTTAGTCCCGTCACCTCTAAATCCATCTCAACAGAAAATCTCTTAACAAAATCCAGTTCATAAGTTTGGGTATGTTTAGCATTGCTAGTGAATATACATACACCACCACTTCTATGAGCTATTCTACAAAATTCTGATCTCAGTGAATAGCCTGGAATCCTAACTTGATTTATTTCCTTTATTTTTAAGCCATGCTCTGTGAAAATAACAATGTCAGGATCCTCCTGTTTAAGAAATACTTCTAATCTGTCAATTTTGTTGCGAAGATACTGAATATTTTGATGATAAATACTAAAAACCTTACCATCTTGTGCTACTCTATCTCTAGCATTTGTAGCTATTTCCCTTTCCCTGTTTTGAGCCAATTTACTAAAAAATCGTTATTTGTTTTTTTGACTGTTTTTAAACCAGAGGATTGCAAACGGCTTTCAATCAGCTCTGCCAATCTATTACAAAATATTACTTTGCCAGATCGATTTAGATGCAACCCATGATTAGTGAAGTTATGTCTTTTCAGCCTTTCATTTAGAAAACAAATCCCCAGTTGTTTAGAATTCTTATTTTTTAGGCTGTTGATTGTATTATGGATTGATTTGTTTGTCGAATTGATTGCTTCATTTAACTCTGGCCTATCAAACCTATTAGGAATAGTACTTATTATTAAGTTTGTTTTTTTGCTGAGTGGCACAATTTCCTTGATTTTTTCTGTTACTTGAGGAAGATGATTCAAGTTAGGTTCATTTATATTATTTGAGCCACCCAGTACAATTAGATAGTCATTTTCATCAAAGTCTTTAGTTTGTTCCCTAGCTGACTCTACAACTGCATTAATTGATGCACTTGGCTTGAAAAAACATTGGACATCAAATTTATTTTTCAATCTTTTATCAAGGAGATCACTGCAATCACGTCCATGACTGGACGTCAGTAGCAGAACTCTCCCTTTCCTATCTTTATTTCCCTCAGCTATATTTTTGGTTGCTGTCTTCAAAACCTCACTGTACGTTTTATTTCGACCATTTTCAGAGCATTTCCCATCATTTAGGTTAGATTCTATTTTTTTGCATTTGGACGGAGGTTCTATCATACATTTAGTATTATCAAATTTAGATTTTAGTTTCTTTATTTCCTCCGACATTAGACTACATTGATTTTTTAGATTTAGTATTTCTTTTTTATGGTCTTCATCTTGTAATTTTATAATCAGTTCCAAAGATTTAATTTCTTCTACCATCCCTAACCTTTCTTCCTCAGACGTTTTTAGAGTTACTTCTAATTGGTTTTTTAAATTAGTGTGGCTACTTTGTAGTTGAGCAACTTTTTCGGCTAAAGTAGTTTGAGGAACTGGGGTTTTTGGTTTTGGCGTTTTTGAATTTTGGTTTTGGGAACGCGTAAGTACTCCCGCAATGTTTACATTTCTATTAATAACCTTCGGTGTTCTATTTGAGCTCATCTTCCTATCTAAGAAATTATATTACTTGCAATAATAATAATTGATTTATAAATGATAGGATTTTAATTAGGTTATAATTTTAGTCAAGTAAACTATCTATGTTTATTTTTAAATCTCGAAAACCTAACCTCAAAATAACCTCTAAACGATGTTTGGCTTATAAAATAGAATTAAGAATTAAAATCTAAAACAAAATGATAAAACGTGATCAAGAAACAATTAATAATGAAATTAATACAAAATTTGAACATTATCTGTCTATTGCTTGATGAAAGGACTGAGAAAACGCAAAAACAGCTAATTTTGGGCGTATCTTTGACGTTATTGCAAATTCCTTCTAACACAACATTATTACACCCTAGCTGAGCTTCTGTACTAAATTTGAACATTTTCTGTTCATTTGTTCTCGATAAAGCTGAGAAAACGCTAGAAAAACGCAGATTTTGGGCGTATCTTTGGAAATCTTTTTAAATCCGTTCTTAGTGCGCCTCTAAAGGGCTAACTGAACATACCAAATTTGAACAGTTTTGGTCCGGTAGATTTTTAGTTCTGGGAGTGAATGAGTGAGTGAGTGCCATTTCGCTTATATATATATATATATATATATATATATATATATATATATATATATATTATATATATATATATATATATATATATAGCCTATATAGATTCAATAATGTACTTTCATTATTAACTGGTAGGTTTTAAAAGTTGATGGAATGACAAACAGTTTAAGCAGTAAAAAGTAAATTCGTATGGCTTTTGTTGGTAGGGAGTCCCTTGCGGGAAGGTCCCACCGCCTGAATATATAATTTAAGCCATCAATGGGCCTTACGGCTGTCATACTTCAGCCGGGACCGACAGTTTAACGTGCCCATCCGATAACACGGGAGTTTAAGCAGTGCAGTTATTTCATTGAACTTGACGTCATGTACTATTTCTACCTTATTTTTCTCTATCATTTTCATGATGTACTTATTGTATTCTTCAATGAAGAATGAAGAATGTACTGAAAATAGTAAGTCATGCACTTTACTATTAATCAATACCAGGTCCAGGTTGGCAGTCGAAAAAGATGAGAAAACAGCGTTGCTGATTCTCTGCCTTGCCACTGCCTTCCATAGAGGATAGCTGATACCGGTATATCTGATCTAATATTAACTGTTCATTATTGTTGAAAATAATCAATTATATTTTATCCGTCAGGAAAATATTATATCTTTTAATGATTAAAAAATTAATTTTCATAATTGAGATTGAATATTTTGTTAATTAGTAAAATTTATACATTATTAATAAACGATCTGGGAACAGTGCGGAGGTGGTAGAGGATAGCGCTATCTGCTTTGTCGAATGATAGACAAGGATAGCAACACCAATTTTAATCAAATACTGCCATTATAACGTGGATCTCACTTTGGGAAGATGATACAAAGAACACCACAAAATGATACAGTATCACCTCACATGATACAGTATCCAAACTTTGACAACAGTGCAGAGCTAGAAAAGGATAGCGCTATCTGTTTTGCGGAATGATAGACAAGGATAGCAACACCAATGTTAATCAAATACTGCCATTAGAACGAGGACCTCACTATAGGAAGATGATACAAAGATCACCACAAAATGATACAGTATCACCACACATGATACAGTATCAACACAATGTGATAATGCATCAACACAATACAATACTGTATCAACACAATATGATACATTATCCTCATAATGTGATACTAAATTTCCAAACTTTGGCAACAGTGCCAAGGTAGGAAAGGATAGCTTCATCTGCTTTGTCTGCAGATAGACAAGGATAGCAACACCAATGTTAATCAAATACTGCCATTAGAACGTGGACCTCACTATAGAAAGATGATACAAAGATCACCACAAAATGATACAGTATCAACACAATATGATACAGTATCACCACACTTGATTCAGTATCAACACAATATGATACAGTATCACCACACATGATACCGTATCAACACAATATAAATGATACAGTATCCTCATAATTTGATACAAAATTTCCAAACTTTGGCAACAGTGACAAGGTAGGAAAGGATAGCTTTATCTGCTTTGTCTGCAGATAGACAAGGATAGCAACACCAACGTTAATCAAATACAGCCATACAGCCAACGTGGACCTCTGAAAAGAGCACTCACCGGAATATTGGGAGGTCCTTGCCCTGGATGACCTTGAGGCGGAGGCGGTTGGAAAGTCTGTGTGCCCTGCTGCATTGGGGGACCTCCGCCCCCGTTCATGTGCCCCGGGTAGCCGCCCCCCGGCTGCTGGGGGCTGTGAGGGTGGTGCGGGGGTGGAGGATGCGGCTGGGGTGGGCCCATTGGACCGCCTCCTTGTTGCTGAAATATAACAGAGGCAAACAATCGGATCAAGAACAGATATTCGTTCAAAACTATTTAGTTTTCTCCAAGGTTGGTGCAACTATTAAATCCGTTTGATTAATGTAAATTATGGTCGCATGTGTTTCAATTGTGTGCCCTAAATGGTTTAAACTGGAGATATATATTTTTTTTTTTTTGGAAAAAGCGATCTTTAAAATAACAAGTCTTCAACGGGAAGTTAATATAAGATTTCATTCGCCACAATTCACAAACAGTACTTATGAGAATAATACAAATCAAATCAAAATCAAACAATTTCTATTGACCAAAAAAAGCAAAGCATTAAAAACAGCTTACAATATCCATCCAAAAATTCCATAGTTGAGTTGGGAAGATTTTATAGTTGAGTTGAATATGGAGAACAGAGGTAACGGCAACGTTGATCTCTTATCTTTTTTCACTGCCATTATAAGGTGGACCTCACTATAGATGGAAATTCGAATTTATGATGAATTCGAATTTTCATGTAGCTGTCAATATTTGCAGTAGCAGAAGTTTTCAGGGAAAACTTTTCGAGCCATTCAAAATGGCATACCAAAAAAATCTGGTGTGGTGCACTCACATAACTTTCCTTGCCGTTATGAAAATTGATCAACTGACGCTAGTGTTCCCGCGCATCTCAGGTCTACTTTTCCAAGATCTGAGCTAGCTGGTGACAGGACAATAGCGCTGCAGACACACGAAGTCTGCTATCCCTTCATAGTGAATGATTTAATAGAATCAACAGTTTGCAATTGAGTAATCACATTTTCTCGAATTTCGAGCTTATTTTCAATTTTAGGTGAAAATGCTACTTAACATTAATTGTACAGATTTTTTTGCTCAATCTTTTCCACTTGAAATTTTTTGTTTATATTGTGTCTGATAATTGAGAATCTAAAATCAAACTTTGCATAGATGGTGCAGTGCTCCTGAAATTTTTACAGATATGAGACTTGTGGCAGTTGACAGAGCTTAGCAATGACTTTTCTGGGTATGAATTTGATCAAAATCGTTGAAGCCGTTTTCGAGAAAATCACGAAAAAGCCTGTTTTTGACAACATTTTCGCCATTTTAGCCGCCATCTTGAATTGCATTTGATCGAAAATTTTCGTGTCGGATCCTTATAGTGTAAGGACCTTAAGTTCCAAATTTCAAGTCATTCCGTTAACTGGAAGATGAGATATCGTGTACACAGACGCAAATACACTCTTAAGCTGCTTACACATATACGCGCTTCCAACCCGCACCGAGCACGCTCCGCCCTCGTTCCTCCATCGTAGCGCAGTCGCTCCGCCCCGCTCTGCAGTCGCACCCATCATGAACGTTACGGAAGATGTTAGATCTTCTCGCGTTCCCCGGTCGATCATCAATCGCTCTGCTGGAGTGACGTTCGGTTGCGGAACAGAGCAAAAGTCTGTACGCACCTATACACATACACTCATACACACACATACACACATATACACACACACACACACACACACACACTCACTCACACACATACAGACAAATACCCAAAAACCACTTTCTTGGACCCAGGGGACCTTGAAATATATAGAAATTTAGAAATTGGGGTACCTTAATTTTTTCGGAAGGCAATACTTTCCTTACCTATGGTAATGGGGAAAGAAAAGTAATAAATTTGAAGCGACAGAACAGTAGTTGTAGCTCAAATAGGATCCTCAATGGAACTCACAGATGAAATATCCATTTTAAATGGATATCAAGCTGTTTCCATGATTTTGACCAACTGTGAGTGTCATTCATGTTCATTTCAATAGATAATATAGGATAACCCTCATTTTTTACAGCATTTACAACAGTCTAAGTAGATCTACTTTTCTATAGATTTTTCCCCCGAAAATTGCATCTTTCTCTTCACCTGCTGTTGCTGCTGAGGTCCCATGGGCGAATGGGGGGGTCCCCCGCCCTGCGGCTGCGGCGGTCCCTGAGGAGGCCCCATTGGCCCCTGGGGCGGCGGGGGGCCCTGCGGAGGGGGAGGCCCCATTGGGCCCCCCTGTGGCGAAGGACTGGCCATGCTGGTGTGGGTTGGGTGAGGATGAGTGGGAGGAGCCTCACTCTCCAGAACGTCTAGTACGCAGGTCTACTGCGCCAATTGGGTGTAGATGTACACTGTTGAGAAAAAATTAAAATAATTTGATAAATGAACTTTTATCATCAAAATTGAATACGTAAGCCAGAAAAAAAATGTAAACTACAGTGGGACATTGGAATTTTCTCAATGATGAAATAAAATCGTGGGAATTAAATCAATAACAACAACGGTGTAGGATAGATTAGATTTTAGTGACCAACAAATATAATATAGATGTTGTCAGATCGGTCAAGTACAAAGAAAAGTGATAGACATTTATATAGATGAAGTAGTTCAGGTACAATATAAAACAATTTCAGATAACAACACACAATATCAGATAACATAAACAGCAAAAGATGACAAGAAAGAATATCAAGAATAGGAGTACTTAAACAGTAAGAAGAAAGTGGAAATTTATTAAAATAAATGTTTAATTATTTGAATTATATTAGCCTACACATCAGATTAGATAACTAGGAACTGCAACAACTTACAGAATCTAATGAAAATTAGGTGGCCTTTTCTCAACAATATTTTTTACAAAATATGTATCATAATAACACATTTTTTCTACAAAACGACAAAATCATAAAACTAACTTGAGAAAAAAAAACAAAGTTTGTTTAGAAAATTGAGATTAAATTGCAAAATTACAAGAAAATTAAAAATTGAATCATCGAGGTAAAATGTAGGTTATGGCTGAATGCTGAATGTTTGGTTATGTTTGCATCAAGCTCACTACAACCGGTGGAAGGGGTAATGCATTATTTTAAATGCAATACAAATCCAAAGTAGAGGACTGAAAGTGGAGAATAAATTTTATTAAATTGGTATTTATTATTCAAACCAGTATGATGAGTAATATCACGTTCCTGAGCACACTGAACAATAGAATTTTCTGATATGGGAGACAACTGTTCAAACAAGAATGCCCAAAACCATTACAAACTTTGGGTCAAGTTGACTGTTTTAAATCCGTATTTATTTTGAAACATGATATATGAGTAACATAAATCGAGCACATAACCTTGGAATATAGTACAGTAATTTTAAAACCTTAAAACAATTGCAAAACTGAGCTGTGACCATTGAAAGAAAACAGCTTGCTTGGGCATCACCGCATCAGAAAGTCACAAACAATACTCAATAAATAAAGGTACTTACATCAATTGACTAAGCAGATCTACTTACCTGATATCAGATAAAACACAAATACACAAAAAGTACACTATTGAAACATAGTTGTCCTCAAAAAGTGATAAAATTGAACATAACTTTACTTGATCAATAACAAGCAAGAATCAAGAAAGCCAGATGTAAACAAGATGGCGGCGCAGATCACTTCGGCAAACTTCGACAGTCTTTACTTTAAAATACGAACACCAGGTGCACCAGAGCAGCACTTTCCAGAGCAGCAAGATGCCATTATTAAATACCGCCTTTTTTGAAATGCGGTCCATTTCCATTCGTCATAAATTTTTGTTTAAAATTGATTCAATTTTCAACATTTAACGGCAAAACTAGTTGCATTTCCAGAGGGGCAACAGAAGAATGTTCCTCAAAGTCTTACGGTAACTAAAAATAGGCCTAGCTGACAGGTCACTCATAATAGTACAGTAATTCTAAAATAATAAATATTTTATTCTTCCCTAGTTCTTTTCAATAAATTATTATTTTCCGTAAACTACTAGAATTCCATTTCCGCTCTTGATAATGGAGTGATTAGCTCAAACATGTTGATTCAGTCATCTCTAAAATAAATGAAAAAAGGTAGCCCAACAGTGATTTTATAAAGACCAATCTAACTTAATTATAACTTGGTAAGGTAGCTTTTAAAATAAATTTTGTAACATTTTGAAGTTTGAACAGGAACGTGAAAAATATTGTACCATGGAAACCACTACGAATTTGATCAGCTAATTGTTAAAACTGGACATCTATCTATCTAAATAAATGAAAAAAGGTAGCCCAACAGTGATTTTATAAAGTCCAATCTAACTCAATTATAACTTGGTAAGGTAGCTATTAAAATAAATTTTGTAACTTTTTGAAGTTTGAACAAGAACGTGAAAAATATTGTACCATGGAAACCACTACAAATTTGATCAGCTAATTGTTAGAACTGGACATCTATCTATCTATCTATCTATATATATTTATATATATATATATATATATATTACATTTGAGTGTTTCGCGGATGGATATATTATATGTAAAAGAATTAACCGGGTACATCCGTTTGTTTTGACTTACTTGAGTCTGACGTTTCGTCGCCATCGCAGACGACATCTTCTGAGGGTGGCGTCGAGATCCACACTGAGTCCTAGGTATTCTTTCTGGGTCGAAGAGCATATCTCCTACCCCCTCCCTCCACTTGCTTGTGCTGGCGCTGTTGGGTGAGTGAAATTCCAGGAAAGTTGTCTTGTTTTGGTGACAATGGTGCTGTAGCGGGTTTCATTGTACCAGGTACTGGGCGTTTGGTATTCAAAATTAACTTCCATAAGGGAGACACGTTGAGGCTGTCGTCTCTTTTATTTAGAGAGCCTTGCTTTTCGATTTCCAACGCCTCTCTCACAATCCTGACTTGAAAATCTCGAATGCTGGCTATTTGTTTGGAATTCACGAAATTTATTGTATGACCAGTATTTTTCACATGGTTATATAGGGCTGAGGTTGATTGTTGATCAACAATCAACAATCAACCTCAGCCCTATATAACCATGTGAAAAATACTGGTCATACAATAAATTTCGTGAATTCCAAACAAATAGCCAGCATTCGAGATTTTCAAGTCAGGATTGTGAGAGAGGCGTTGGAAATCGAAAAGCAAGGCTCTCTAAATAAAAGAGACGACAGCCTCAACGTGTCTCCCTTATGGAAGTTAATTTTGAATACCAAACGCCCAGTACCTGGTACAATGAAACCCGCTACAGCACCATTGTCACCAAAACAAGACAACTTTCCTGGAATTTCACTCACCCAACAGCGCCAGCACAAGCAAGTGGAGGGAGGGGGTAGGAGATATGCTCTTCGACCCAGAAAGAATACCTAGGACTCAGTGTGGATCTCGACGCCACCCTCAGAAGATGTCGTCTGCGATGGCGACGAAACGTCAGACTCAAGTAAGTCAAAACAAACGGATGTACCCGGTTAATTCTTTTACATATAATATATATATATATATATATATATATATATATATATAAAAGCGAAATGGCACTCACTGACTCACTCACTCGCAGAACTAAAAATCTACCGGACCAAAAACGTTCAAATTTGGTAGGTATTTTCAGTTGGCCCTTTAGAGGCGCACTAAGAAATCTTTTGGCGATATTTTAATTCTAAGGGTGATTTTCAAGGGTATAAAGTTCTTTTAGCATGTATATTCTTCTTATTCCAATATCTTAAAATTATAATTGAAATGTCCATACCATATGTTAATATAGAACTATAATCTAGAGGGAGAACCTCTTCGAAACAGTTGTTGTTCTGGTAACTAAATTAAAAATTTTGTCAGGTTGGCATTAAGTTGAGTTGACTTTGTTAGGTTGGCACCAAGTTGAAGATTGAAATGCATTTATCCAGGACCTCCTAAATACCAATTTATCCAGTTAGCCAAAATTAGCGTTTTCTCAGCTTTTCTGCGTTTCCTCACCTTTTTCAATAATTGATGGAAATATATTTTTAAAAATTCAGTACACAGGTTTAGCTGAGGTGGAAGAATTTTGTTCGCCAAAGATACGCCGATATAGTAACAGGTGTTTTTCGAGATCAAATTGACATAATACGTTCAAATTCGGTACAGAGGTTCCGCTGAGGTCTACATGCAGGCGAGCAAAGCGAGCCCGCTGATCTCATTTTTGGACGATCCAGTCGGGGGTCCAGGGGGCGGAGCCCCCTGGCTAGACGGATATGGCGAGCGAAGCGAACCTGACGGCTAGTTATTTATATAGGTAGCTTTTAATAGCTGCATATTAATGCAGGCTACAATGATACATCAGTTAGGTATGATGCTATTGCCATTATAACTTGAAATCTAGAGATCTTGAAAGCCATATACAGTACAGGATAGTTAGAAAGATATACCTAGAGAACTTTGATGGTAGGGTACTCAAGGTAAATGACGAAAAACCAAGATACATTACCGTTTGATATCTTCAGATGTAGCACAACAAGCTAGACTGGTGAATCTAATCATTACCTAATGGAAAGATTTTGCATTGAAATAAATTTTGAGTCTGGTAGGCTATTACAGATCAATTTTTGGAATCTATGCTTGTGTATAAACACTTTTCTGTACCTAGTTAGTTTGAAAATGTGAATAGCTTGCTATTTGGATGGTGTAATAAAGTGTATCATTTGGTAGAATGATTCAAGTCCACTACTTATATGTCATCTTTTTCAAGGACCAAACAATAACTCAAGTCTTAATACTAAATCAGTAGTTTTTTATTTTTTCATTACTTTGGAATAATAGAATAGCCTAATGAAAAGTGTATTTTGAACCTACTAAGTTTCATTGTAAAAGGATCAAAAATATTTTTGAAAATTATGTTTGAACATACAAGAAAACTTTGGACTCTATTTTCTCAAAACTGCAGTTTTGAACTTGAGTGCTTATGACATATGACCAAGGATTTATTGAAATTATACTTACAGAATTGAGAAAGGAGTCATTGTATACAACTTGATAGAGATCATGAGTATATGCGGTGGATTAGGCCTATGTTGAGGGTAAATGAATTTTAAAATGGATAACTAAATATCTGACTTTGAAAAAATAAATGCTAATCTAATGCTATTTCTAAATTTGACTGCCAGTCGTTCTTTTTAATAACAAAAAAGTAACTAATTGAAAAGTTCGTGATGGAGAACAACATTGAAGAAAAATGAATGCCTCAATTGTAATTGTCTTAAATTTGTAATGAATTATTCATTGGGCTACACAAAACTGTCAATTTAAATGTTACTGACATCAATTCACTCAAAATAAAAAATAAATTTTTCCAAATATCATCTTGTTTGCTGTTATATATTTGGAGCAAACTAGCAAACTAGTCAATAATAATAATATATAGAACTGTACTAAATTTTTGCTGTAAGAATAATGCCCTAATGAGTCCTGCTAGATTTGTGCCTGGTGGGTAATCAATGAAATTATTTCAAAACACATTTTGCAATTCAAAAATAATCTTTAATCACGTTTCTTACGGTTTATACATCGTTTAATCCGAAGAATATTATCAATAAAATCTTTTGAAAATTTATCAAACTCAAAGATCTTCCAATCACAACATGACAATTTTCATAAGAGAATTATTTACAATAAATTCCATCATTTTCAACACTGATCTCCAATGAAACCATAATTTTTGCATTTTTTCAACAGTTTCACAAAGACTTACACATAATACTGCTGATATATTTATTAAAAGTGAGTACTAATGTTATTTTTTATTTACAGAGTTTTATGAACTAAGTTTTGATGATATCCTAGTCTAAGATATTATTTACACATTAAAAATACTATTGAAAATTGCATTGAGAGGGTCTAAATTATTACAGCTTACTCGCATTTAACAAATTTTATCACTACATAGTTACAGATCCACATCTTTGAAGCAGTGACAGAATTTTTTTAATAAATTGAAATAAATGAATTGAAAATTCTTATACTCCCACATTTCTGCTATTTTTAATTCAAAATAATGACATTTAAAGAGCTTCAGAACGGAAAAAAGATGAATCTTCTCTATGAAAAAACATTATATATGTTGGAAATTGCATTTTTTCAAATGCTGATTAATGAATAATTATTATTAAACGAAAATCCCAATTAAATGCTGTAAATCACCCTGAAGACTTCTGCTACACTCCAAAAATATTAACAACAGTGTAAACAGCTACATGGATTCGAATTTCCATCTAGCTGTTCACCCTGTTCTAAAATATTTGCAGTAGCAGAGGTCTTCGGGGTGATTTACAGCATTTTAATTGGGATTTTCGTTTAATAATAATTATTATATATTGTTGTAGTATAACTTAGCTGTTCTGATGCATATTGTATCAGAAACAGTCCTTGGAATTCATGTTTCTTAGAATTCAAGTGGATTAACTGTTACTTTGAAATAAAGTTTCAGTATCAAAACTGAAAAGTTTTTCTTTTTTGTTCACATTATTCAGTATAGCCTTTTCTTCATTGATAATTTTTCAATAGACTAAAATATTCTATTTTAATTGATTTATGGAAATATCTACTTCGGCCATTATCTTGATTTGAAACATCAAGTTTCTTAATAATAATAATAATATTGAGTGACCTGACTGGCTCAGGTCTGGTGTCAGAGTTTTCAGGTCGTAACTGATCAATTTCAGGGCCCCTGACATGACCTAACGACTGCTTTTTAAGCAGCCGGGACAGACTTGAAAATCAAAATTCTCTAAAATTGTATCAAGTCTCTTAATACATCAATACTGTCTACAAACCGTTTGTAATTGATGTTAAATTTATAAATTTTTAAAGTATGAAGGACTAATAGATCAGAAGAGAATCATCAATGATAAATGAAAAACTTGTCAAGCTTTTGAAAGTTAGAGTAGGTCTACCTTCCATTCATTCTATTGAATACTCGCTCATGTCCTGGAATATTTACAGTTAGTAGGACTATTTATTATCTATACTATAGATAAAAGAAAGAACTGGCTTATACACGTACGGTATAGGAAAATTATGTTTGACGCATCATCACGTCTGAACTACTGGACTGATTAACTTGAAATTTTCCATATAGATTCTTAATTAAACGAGGATGGTTATAGGCCTACATTCAATTCGTTTCCATTACATTTTCAGTTTGACAAGTTTTAAAATATACCCTTTCGTGGAGCATGGGGTTTCTGCTAGTTTTCTAACAAATAAATCTTCTTTGAAGAATAAATTCTTCATTGTGAAGTCAAGAATATTTTGAAATTCATTCATCAATGCAGCCGGAATTTATTTCAGTTACCTCGATAAAAAACGACCTTACCAACTAGTTCAAATGAGTAAGGTCCACGCTATAATGACAGTGAATGAAGATAGGAGAACAGCTTTGCCTATTGTCTGCCTCAATCAATTATATTTCTACATTATTAAAAACGGATTCGGCAACGTTCCAGAGCTAGAGAAGGATAGCGCTATCTGCTTTGTCGAATGATAGACAAGGATAGCAACACCAATGTTAATCAAGCACTGCCATTATAACGTGGACCTCACTATATAGTTATATACACACAGTTAAATTCCTTCAACAATAGCACCACAAAATTATGAATATGATATACATTTTTCAAATATCACTTGTAAGAAAATATTTACCTACATAGTTTATTATAATCTAGACAGTTTTCGAAATTATTAATTATGTTCTTTGAATTCGATTATATGTACATCATTACAAAGTTTTCACTTTGTATTTCTTCAATAATGTTTGTGAATGAATCTTCAAGTCATGCAGACTTTCAAACTTCCAAGTCAATGTCAAAACTTAGATTCTGCCAATGTTTTCACAATTTATCAAGATTTTATTTACAATATGGGAGTATAATATTATACTCTGCAATGTGTGTCATGTATTCAACATCCAACAATTTAATTCCTTTCAATGTATTATGTATTAGTGGAAAGTTTTGATTGAATACTTACAACAATAACTGTAAGTGCCTGTTGCACAAAAGCCGGTTAAATTTTAACCGTGATTAATTCCACAAGAACCAATCAGAGAAACCGTTTCTCTGAATTGGCTCTCGTGAAATTGATCACGGTTAAAATTTAACCGGCTTTGTGAACTAATCAGAGAAACCGTCTCTCTGAATTGGTTCTCGTGAAATTAATCACGGTTAAAATTTAACCGGATTTTGTGCAACCGTGCCAAATTGAATTGTACCTCCTCTAATGACATTCAAAAATGATTATTACATTCTAATGTACCGTATCTTTGATTATATCTCAATCTAATATAAAATGCTTAGTCTGTAACAACAGGGAAGGATAAAGAGTTGTTATTAAAATGTATTTCCTTTACAAAAAGTTAAACCCTTATAATCTAGATAGCGCGCATTGATATTCCCCTACATTAAATTTCAAAAAATTAATTAAATCATGTTTTCTACAAATTTATTCACATTATACTCTTACATAAATCTATCCTGTGTAAATCTACCAATATCATACTAATAATAAACTACAAATGGACTGGTTGATGGTATTTGTACAAAGAATTTAATATTCATGTAAACATATTGTGGGAATTCCCAAGGAAGTTGTTGAAATTGTATACTATGATATCTGGCTTATACTATAAGAACTGGCTTATACACGTAAGGGATAGGAAAATTATGTTTGACGCATCATCACGTCTGAACTACTGGACTGATTAACTTGAAATTTTGCATAACGATTCTCAATTAACCGAGGATGGTTATATGCCTATTTTCAATCCTTCAAGATTTCATTACGTCAAGTTTTCAGTTTGTAACGTCTCAAAATAGACCCTTGTGGAGCTAGTAATCCATAAATGCAACAGTAGGGTAAATAATTTGTGGAAAAAACTTAAATCAATTCTAATCAATAGGTTTTCATATTGAGTACTTCTGTCATGGAAATAAAATAATTTATTTTTTTATAATTAATTCCTGTGAAGTTAAAGTGTTTCCAGAAAGCTGATGAATATATTCTGCAGTCGGATAAAGGTACGGTATTAAAGTTATTTATGGCTCTACTATAATAGTGAGGCCCACGTTATAATGGCAGTGGAGAAAGATAGGAGAACAACGTTGCCGATCCTCTGTCTTGTCAATGCCTTCTATAGACGGTAGCTGATACAGGTTTATTGATGTAATATTAACTGTTCATTCTCGTTTAAAATAATAAAATAAATATATTTTTCAATAATATGTCATAATGAATTTTCACAATTAAGATGAAATATTTGTTGATTTATTATTATTTCTACATTGTTAAAAGAGGATCTGACAACAGAATAAAGCGAGAAAGAGATAGCGCTATCCGATTTGTTGAATGATAGACAAGGATAGCAATACCATTGCTAATCAAACACTGCCATTATAACGTGGACCTCACTATAGGGCCGATATAATCAAAATGAAGTAATAATGTAAATCAGGGAAGAAGTCCTTCATGTCTTAGGCCAGGTTGCATGAAAGCCTGTTATATTTCTACCGTGATTAAATGCCTCTAGGACCATTTAGAGAAGCCTTCTTCTCAATAAAACCTTCTCTGATTGGTTTACATAGCATTCAATCATGATTAAAGCTTAACAGGATTTTGTGCAACCGGACCTTACACACTTCTTAATATTCATCATACTCTTATTAATCATATTTTTTCTTTAGGGCTTCTGTTGAATAGTATAAATAAAAATAAAAATCTAAGAACGCTTTTAAAATTATTACTTGAAAATGGCATTAGTAGCCGAAACATGTCGTGACGAAATAGTAATTATTTAAATTATTTAAAAAGGGTACCGTACTCTGATTTATATTTTTATTTATCTCTTATTAGCTATATTCTCCACTCGTATAATAATCTATCTTACATAAAATTATACATTATTAAAAACATACTAAAAAGCATCAGTCTTTACAATAATCATTTCACAATAATACTTTTCTACATTTAAAAGCTATTTTTATTTCTGATTCAATTAACAAACTGACTAGTTATACTATAATAGTTCTCAATGATAATGCTCCAATAGATTGAATACATTTTCACACATCTATTCTCATCACAATATTTTCATCAACTCAATTTTATTATTGTGTAGTTGAGATTGTAGTAATTATTCATATCAAATAAGAAGAAAGGAGAATAGTTATCGTTCATATCTGATAAACACTTTATCAGAGATTGACTATGGTATAACAACCGAAACCGGTCTTTCTACTTTAATAAAATCTGTAGCTTTTTGACAATTTCTTAGTTCTTTCTTTTATAACCCAATAACCCAATTTATTTTTCATTTATCCATCTTTCAATGGTGGGGTACATATTGTTCATTTCTTATAATACACATTGAAAGCATTACATATATTGCTCATACAAGTTTCTTGAGAGTGATTCATACATTCAAGGGTTTAGAAAATGTAGAGCTGAATAGTCTATCTTGAAATTCCTTTCTCTAATATAGTAGAATATAGTTTCTTCCTTGACTCAAGTAACTTTTACTTCCATGAAAGTCCTATATAGCTAGTTGACATTATGTTTTATTTATGTGACATTTATGCTATTAGATTTATGTTTCTCGCAAACATGATCCCAACTTTTTCAAGAATGTATACACTTTCAAGTCATACAGTTTTCTTCATTGTCTCTTTCATAAGTCATATATAGCCGGCTCGAATAGATCGAGCTTTTATATCATATGCATATTTCATTATTTACACAACATGTTCACAAACTAAACACACAAGCATTGTTTATCAAGTTCATCTATAATATAATATAGGATAGAACTGGTTTATACACGTACAGGATAGGAAAATTATGTTTGACGCATCATCACGTCTGAACTACTCAACTACTGATTAACTTGAAATTTTGCATATAGATTCTTAATTAACCGAGGATGATTTTAGGCCTACTTTCAATACTTCAAGATTCCACTCAGTCAAGTTTTCAGTTTGTCAAGTTTTCAAATAGACCTTGCGAAGCACGGGTTTCCTGCTAGTCAAGACTGATTGTTTACTTGATTGACACTCTCAGGTTCCATATAGCTGACTCACAGAGATCGAGCTTTTATTTAATTCATTTTTTCCACCGTACTTCCAAAACGTGTTTACAAACTGAACAAAGTTTTTCAACTTAAAGTTCAAGAAGAAGTCACTCTCCAGCAACTTCTAAAGCTGACTTGGAAAAGCCAAGGTTTTATTATTACATTTTTCACATTTACACTTCATTTTCTTACAAACTAAACACAAGATTTCTCACAAAGTTCGTCAATAGGCTTAATTCTAGTTGATGTCATAATTGACAATATACTGGTCAAGCCACTTTCAAATTGATAAGTTCTAGGCCCATAGTTGAGTCGAAGAAATTGGGGTTGTTGTCTGATAATTTATTTCCAATATTTACATAGTATTCTTTTGCATACTCCGTACAAAATTACTTCTGACTTGGGAGGAACATGCGCAGCAGAGAAGGTAGGGATACAACGGCGGTGATGTTACCGTGCTGAACCGGCCAGTATCTATTTTATTTATTCATTTATTTATTTTAAAAAATGCATAGGCTACAGGTATGGGAACAACAGGAATTATAGCTCAAACCTGTTCCCGATTCAGCAATATCACAAAGTTCGTCTAAATAAGTAACATGATAAAAAAGTTGATGAAAAATTGAAAATTTGTACAAATAAGAAATAAAATTCGACTGAGTCATTGTCAATATTGTAGAACCGTTCCATAATTGAATGGAAACACAAATATGTTGTCAAATTCTTCACTGTTTTATTTAGTATACTTGAAAATGTCAACTTGAAAAATAATGTGACGGTGTGGTCACGAAACCATGGTCGTGTAGGTACTAAAATAAAACAGTGTAGAATTTGACAACATATTTGTGTTTTTATTCAATTAAGAAATAAAATGATAGGAAATATTAAGAATAATGAAGAATATGAGTATAAATAAGTAGCCTACTAATATAAGAAATATTATTCACAATATGAGATTCAGTAATGAAAGTACCTACAATGAACCAGAATTTTGTTAAACTGAATCCAACACAGTTTAAGAAGAAAAAATACTAATGAGAAAAAAAATTCTCTAATTTGTGGTGAGTAGGCCTACCTATTCAAGCGCTCATGTTAAACTAACGGAAATTCCTCTCTGGAAGCCTTCAGTCGACTGAATCTAATCGACAAATTGGCAACTGCGCTTCTACCTATGATTCTATCAATCACAGTTATTCTTTATTCTTTATTGATTCATACAATAAGTACATCATCAAAATGATATGGAGAGAAAAAATAAGGTAACCTTGTGATATCCCTCTCCAAAATTTAGATAAGGTTACACATAGTCCAAAATAGGTTGAGTCTTGTAGTTGTTCACTTCACACAGTTTTTAGTCCTTAATTATTTTCACAAAGTACATTTTCGAATTTAGATGCTTCAAAACCAAACATAGATAAAATATTCCACATTATTATCATGAAAATAGGAAAATATTTCACATTTTCTACCTATGACTCTATCCAGCTATCCAGCACAGTGATTGGCTGATCCCCCTCCATTTTTCTGCGCCGAATATTCCTCCAAGTCAGAAGTAATTTTGTACGGAGTATAGTTTTTTATATCATTACTCATACTTGACTTGAGCCTTATCATATCATTACAGTAAGTAACACTTCCAAATCAACACATTATAGTGAGGTCCACGTTATAATGGCAGTGAATAAAAATAGAACAGCGTTGTCGATTTCTGCCTCAATTTATTATATTTCTACATTGTTGAAAATGTATTTGGCAACGTTGCGGTGATATAGAAGGATAGTGGTGTCTGTTTTGTCGTATGATAGCCAAGGATGGCAACACCAATGTTAATCAAATACTGCCATTATAACGTGGACCTCACTATGAGAAGATGATACAAAGATCGCCACATTTGGTACAGTATCACCACACTTGATACAGTATCACCACACTTGATACAGTATCACCACAATATGATACAGTATCACCACAATATGATACAGTATCACCACACTTGATACAGTATCACCACACTTGATACAGTATCACCACAATATGATACAGTATCACCACACTTGATACAGTATCACCACAATATGATACAGTATCCTCTGAGCTTGATACATAACACCAGTATCACCACACTTGATATAGTATCAACACAATATGGTACAGTATTAACACACTCAATACAGTATCAACACAATATGATACAATATCATCTGAGCTTGATACATAACTCCATAATTTGATACAAAACTCTCAAACTTTGGCAACAGTGCCAAGATAGGAAAGTCAAAGGTATAGGCCAAGCCAAGTCCTATACTCCTGACTGGAAAAATTTGTCATCAATATTTTTTCGCCACACTGCACAGAAAGCAGCTGTTTTCCAGTCCCTACGTAGATCTGAAAGACCTTGTTTGCAGACGACTCTTGTCTGACGTGAGAAACAGGTTTCTTTTCCGGCCTAGGCCGGAAAGTGTACTCTTTCCAGCCACTTGGAAGTCCGTAGTTAATAAGTCATCCGCTAGATCGGGCGAGTGTCCACTTTCTTCATCTGAAGTCACCATGATTTCAGTTCGAATTTCGAATCAAAGTAATTCAGCATTCGCTTTGCAACCTGTAGTGTGGCGAAAAATATCGTTTGCACGGAATTTTTTTCCGGCTCTAAATCTTTTCTAAACCGATTGCCCAAAACTTCTTTAACTCCCTAATTTTGTCTTGAATTGTCCAAATATTCATTATTCATCTTTGGTATTTACACTTTTTTTCTTACAAACTAAATGCAAGTTTTAATGGTAAGTTCTAGACTTACCGTCAACTTGAGTTCAAGACTAAACCGTCAATTCAAGGGACACTTTATTTTCTTACAAACTAAATGCAAGTTTTGCCACTGAGTTCATCATCAAGACTAATGGTTGACTCAAGTTCAAGACTAACCGTCAATTTGAGTGACACTTTCCTGTCACTTTACAAATTAAACACAAGTTTTACCGGTAAGTTCAAGACTAACCGTCGATTTAAGTGACACTTTATCTTCTTACAAACTGCGCAAGTTTTCCCGCTAAGTTCTAGACTAACCGTCGACTTGAGTTCAAGACTAACCGTCGATTTAAGTGCCACTTTATTTTCTTACAAACTAAACACAAGTTTTCCCACGGAGTTCATCATCAAGACTTATGGTTGACTTAAGTTCAAGACTAACCGTCGATTTAAGTGCCACTTTATTCTCTTACAAACTAAACACAAGTTTTGCCACTGAGTTCATCATCAAGACTAATGGTTGACTTAAGTTCAAGACTAACCGTCGATTTAAGTGACACCTTCCTGTCACTTTCAAGCAAATCCTATAGTTGGCTGAGGGACGTGGAGGTGGTAATCTCAGTTTCCCATTCGGACGATTTGAGGGCTTGCCCCTTGGCGGGGTAGTACACACAGGGGCCAGGCGAAAGGGCCCGGGGCATCCTTATGCTGTTAGCTGCTCCGCCCTTGTTGAAACCGGTTGCTTTGAAGCCACTGGGGCCGTTTCTGATTACCCCTGTGCTGGATCTGTGTAGACGACACATGTGGATACTATTGTTGGTGTTGCCTCGTACCTAAAAAATTGAAAAAATGTTAATTTATTCTCGAATAAATTTCAGAAATTTACATTCTGGAAGTACCTATCTTACCCAAGTAAGAATATAAATCTCAGTACCCTTTTAAACTGCGTTACGTTCCCACGTTATGCGTTATGCACTCACAATGAGAGCGAGTGAGAGCGTTCGTCTCGGTTCATGGTCGTCTGGAAAGAGCACGAATAGGAGCAGTGGCGAGCAACACAGCAGCAACCCGAAGGCATTCACCTGGAGAGAGAGTGAAATGGAGCAATCTCCTATGACTGCGCCACTACTTAGTGAATAGGTTTTGTGAATAAGTATAAGTGAATAGGTATAAGTGTAAGTATAATAGGTATAAGTGAATAAGTTATGTTGTAGTAATCACAATGTTGTGGTAGTTTTCAATCACAAAAGTAGTATAAATCGTTTCTCAGCCAATAATAATTTGTTTAACTTGAAAAAATGAGCGCGACTTGCTATGTAAAAAATTGAATAGAGCACAGTTAGCCCGCCTAAGAGCGAGAGAGACAGAGTGATTTTTTGAGGATGTGTGAAGGTAAAAATAAAATTTTGTTAATATGAAATTCAGTGCAAGATTCTTTGTATAAATTATGTTTTAAATATAATTCTTTGTATGAATAAATGTTTTAAATTGTTACTATTATTTCATCCTTCTTCCTACTATAGGAATGAATATTCACATTAAAATTATTTACCACTCAAAGGTTGTCACGTAAAACTTTCGCCTGTATACAAACTTTACAGGCAACTATGCAATTTTTTTTTATTTAATTTTTTGACAAAACTACCCTGATATACCCACCGAAAACGACCTGCCATCGCCGTTAGACACCAGACTATCATCATGAGTCATCAGATCCGGGACTCCCGTCCTCCAAACGTCGTCCAGATGCTGTGTGAGCAGAAGATCTTCAGAAACAGCCTCTTGAATTTCTCCCCAAAGATCACGTAGATCACAAAGTTCACCGACGAATTGATCGTTACGAGCAGATTGCTCAGTTTGATCAGTTCGTCGATTAGAATCTCGTAGAAGCTTTCTAGCAGGTTGTTGACCAGGGCGAGCACGTTGCAAAGGAAGAACACCACGACGACACACAGCAGCATCGTTGCAAGTCCGATTTCCTTGCGTTGCAAACGGGACAGGCGCTGGCGCTCTCTGTTAGCTCGCCGCACCTGCAAAATAGCATTGGATGATACAGATAGGAAGCTCAGATGATACAGAAAAAGGAGGACAGAGAAATGAAGATACAGAAAAATAAAGATACAGAAAAAGAAAAATTTAGAGAAAAGAAATATAGAGCTAATTGTGTTTCTATGGGCTATAAAGCAGCCTTCTCCCTCTGAGGAAAACGTTTGTCCCCAGAAGGCAATAATTTTTCCAAGAGAGAGAAAGGACTCTATAGTGAGGTCCACGTTATAATGGCAGTGTTTGATTAGCAATGGTATCGCTATCCTTGTCTATCATTTCAACAAAGCAGATAGTGCTGTCTCTCTCTCGCTTTGCTCTGTTGCCAGAGAATCTTTTTACAATGTAGATTATTATTAATCAACAAAATATTTAATCCTTATTATGAAATTATTGAGAAGTATCATTTCTTGATTTATGAAATATAATTGATTATTTTGAACGAGAATGAACAATAATTGATATTACATCAATAAACCTGTATCAGCTACCGTTTATAGAAGGCATTGACAAAACAGAGGTTCGGCAACGTTTTTCTCCTATCTTTCTCCACTGCCATTATAACGTGCCCCTCACTATTGAATAGGCCTTTTTTGGGAATAAAATAATTGCTAAAAAATTGGTGAAAACTTGGATTACATTCCACTTACAAGTATTCATAAATTACTTGGGAACCAGTTCCATATTTCCATAGAGAAGAGATACTGTTGGAAGATACTATACCGTACTTCATTCACTTCATTAAAATTAATAAAGACAATATAAAACATGTAGTACCATTTTCATTTTAAAGGGAAATGTTTTTAAGTTTTGGGATGTTTTAAATAAAAAGGTAGATACTATACAATGTTTCATACCGTACTTGTATTATTTGTTTTTGATATTTATCTCTGTATATACTGTAGCTTATTCATCTTTGTGTCTCATCTGTATCTCTTTATAGCTTACTTTCTAACCAATCATACTTGTCAACCATCATTGTGTATTTTAAAATATTGACATGAGCACTATTTTTACTTTCCTTTTCCTATTACCATAGGTAAGGAAAGTATTGCTTTCAGAAAAAAATTAAGGTACCCAAATTTTTAAATTTCCATACGTTTCAATTAATTTTCATACTCTCAATTAACGGAATGACTTGAAATTTGAAACTTAAGGTCCCAACAATATAAGGATCCGACACGAACAATCTCGATAAAATGCAATTCAAGGTGGCGGGTAAAATGGCGAAAATGTTTTCAAAAACAGGGTTTTTCGCGATTTTCTCAAAAACGGCTCCAACGATTCTGATCAAATTCATACCTAAAATTGTCATTGATAAGCTCTATCAACTGCCTCAAGTCTCATATCTGTAAAAATTTCAGGAGCTCCGCCTCATCTATGCAAAGTTTGATTTTAGTTTCCCAATATCAGGCTTCAGATACAATCTAAACAAAATATTTCAAGTGGAAAAGATGGAGCATGAAAATCTATACAATTAATGTTCAGTAACATTTTGACCTAAAACTGACAAAAAGCTCGAAATTCAAGAAAATGTGATTATTCAATTTCAAACTGTTGATTCTATTAGATGATCCACTATGGAGAGATAGCAGACCTCGTATGTCTCCAGCGTTATTGTCCTGTCACCAGCTGGCTCAGATTTTTGTTTATAAGTAGACTTGAGACGCGCGGTAACACTAGCGTCAGGTGATCAATTTTCATAACGGCAAGGAAAGTTGTATGAGTGCGCCACACCAGATTTTTGCTCTATTGCTTTTAATTGTCTAGCTGACAGGAACCATACTATATATATATATATATATATATCTATATATATATATATATTATATGTAAAAGAATTAACCGGGTACATCCGTTTGTTTTGACTTACTTGAGTCTGACGTTTCGTCGCCATCGCAGACGACATCTTCTGAGGGTGGCGTCGAGATCCACACTCTCGACGCCGAGTGTGGATCTCGACGCCACCCTCAGAAGATGTCGTCTGCGATGGCGACGAAACGTCAGACTCAAGTAGTCAAAACAAACGGATGTACCCGTTATTCTTTTACATATAATATATCCATCCGCGAAACACTCAAATATATATATATATATATATATATATATATATATATATATTTGTCATGTATTTTGCAGAGTCTGGTATTTTGAATGCTTCTGTGCACTACTAAACAACTGAACTAACAAAATTTGATAATTCGCTCATCGAATCATTAAAAAGCTTCTTCAAAATTTGGTCGTCAACTTGATTGGAAATTGACAATACATTCCATAGAAAATATAGAAGTGTTGACAAATATCAACTTCATTACAGGAATTAGCCTCACTTGAAAGTCTTGATTATCCAGAATTTGTTGGATAACGTATATTCCCTATCAATCAATTTTCACCCAGAATAATATAATTATTATTATTGTCAATGTAAATGAAAGAATATTGATCACAATTGAACACTGGATATATTCTGAGGGCAATGCAAATAAAATACTGTATAGAAATTCATCAGTGTTGACATAAATATTGTCATAATTTATGACAATTTTCTAAATTATGACATTTCATCTCATTGAGAGTAAAGGCTATCCTGGAATAAATTCGAAAAATAAATTTCCATCCAGTTTAATAACATCTCAATGTTGATTTAACTCTGGAGTAAAATGAAACATTGTTTAGAGAACAATTGTTATGTGACATCTAACTGTCATTTCCACGGAAACCGAGTTTCACTTGTTATTATTTTATAGTGAGGTCCAGGTTATAATGGCAGTGGAGAGAGATAGGACAACAGCGTTGCCGATTCTCTGCCTTGCCACTGCCTTCTATAGAGGATATCTGATACTGTATATCTATGTAATATTAACTGTTCATTCTTATAATTAGTATAAGTATCTGATTGCCACCTGTGATGTTTTCAACTATCATAGTTTGTTTATTACTTGTAACAGTTTTATTTTTCATATTTATCAATAGTTCAATTTGTCATTCAACATTAAATCAATTCACCATTCATTAGTCCCATTCAATCAATTTCAACATAGGAGTCATCAATTCAATTTCCTATATTGGTAACCCCTACGTGATTTAAACACACAACCTTCTGATTTTATTAAAATTCCTATAAGTACCATAAATTGGTATAAGAGCTTATAATAAGCTTCCTGCACATTAAAGGCTGTGCAAATGCTAAAAATAAACTTTTTTCTTATTAAAAAATTAAACAGATTCATGACCAGATTCATTTCAACCAGTACAACACTACGAATTTAGTTTTATCATAAACATGTAAGCATACATTAGTTAATAGTTTTTCCATTTACATATTTGTTTTATTATCTTTCACATTTGTTTCTTGTTCTTTTTGTACAAAAGTAAATTTTATTATCATGGCGATTTTGTTGCTTAAGCCGCCATTTTGTCACACCGTTGAGGGGAGGAGACTGTCTAGCTAGGCCAATGGCAGGCGTCATGCCCTCGACCAATAGCAGTACTCGCCTACTAGTATAAATTTTCTGCTGCTCTTGTATTTAGTTTTAGTTTATCAGAGATTGACAATGGTGTAATAACCGAAACCGGTCTTTCTAATATCAATAAATCAGTGGTTTTTTGACAATTTCTTAGTCTTTTTCATTCAAGCTAAAAATAAACTTTCTACTCGTGATATTTTTCAAAGTTTTTTAATTTGTATATCATCAAGCTATCAAATGAAAAAGTTTTCTCAGGAAAACATTTTTTTTCGATCATTACTTTTTGAGATATGAGCGCCTGAAGTTTGAATTTTTGGGACGGAACATTTCAAATTCGGTAAGATATAAATCCATGAGATTTAGAGGAAGGATGATTCTTCATGGTATTGTTGATCTAGTGAAACAAAATTTTTCGGAGAATATCAATTTTTGGAAAATTATTCAATTTACCAAAATAACTCAACTAAAAGTTATTTTTAGTAAATTGAATAACTATCTTAAAAATTGATATTTTCAGAAAATTTTTGGTTTACTAAATCAACAATACCATGAAGAATCTAACCTCTACATCTCATGGATTTATCTCTTACCGAATTTGAAATGTTCTGTCCCAAAAATTTAAAATTCAGGCGCTCATATCTCAAAAAGTAATTATCAGAGAAAAAATGTTTACCTGAGAAAACTTTTTCATTTTGATAGCTTGATGATATACTAGTAGTTCTGTGAACAGTAGACCTCACGCAGTATTCTCATCCCAAGTACCTGATTGAAACTATAGACCTTATGGAAATACAGCAATAGACTGGCTTCTCCACACATCTGTGTAATCACTTGTCAGCTGATTATGATGATATCTATAGTCTGATTTTTACTCTAATATTGGCGTATGGAGGAGGCTCCTTTTCCTTTTATATTATCCTTGAAATGCAAAATTCCAAAAACCTTGTATATACAGTACGTCGACGCGCAATTAAAAAAGGAACATACCTGTCAAATTTATGAAAATCTATTACCGCGTTTCGCCGTAAATGCGCAACTTATAAGTATATAAACATTTAAGCATTTAAACATTCAAACATATTTTAAACATTTAAACATTAAGAGAAATGCCAAAATAAACTTTTTTTTATTAAAAAATTAACAGATTCATGACCAGATTCATTTCAACCAGTACAACACTACGAATTTAGTTTTATCATAAACATGTAAGCATACATTAGTTAATAGTTTTTCCATTTACATATTTGTTTTATTATCTTTCACATTTGTTTCTTGGTTCTTATTTGTACAAAAGTAAATTTTATTATCATGGCGATTTTGTTGCTTAAGCCGCCATTTTGTCACACCGTTGAGGGGAGGAGACTGTCTAGCTAGGCCAATGGCAGGCGTCATGCCCTCGACCAATAGCAGTACTCGCCTACTAGTATAAATTCTGCTGCTCTTGTATTTAGTTTTAGTTTATCAGAGATTGACAATGGTGTAATAACCGAAACCGGTCTTTCTAATATCAATAAATCAGTGGTTTTTTGACAATTTCTTAGTCTTTTTCATTCAAGCTAAAAATAAACTTTCTACTCGTGATATTTTTCAAAGTTTTTCAATTTGTATATCATCAAGCTATCAAAATGAAAAAGTTTTCTCAGGAAAACATTTTTTTCGATCATTACTTTTTGAGATATGAGCGCCTGAAGTTTGAATTTTTGGGACGGAACATTTCAAATTCGTAAAGAGATAAATCCATGAGATTTAGAGGAAGGATTCTTCATGGTATTGTTGATCTAGTGAAACAAAAATTTTCGGAGAATATCAATTTTTGGAAAAGTTATTCAATTTACCAAAATAACTCAACTAAAAGTTATTTTTAGTAAATTGAATAACTATCTTAAAAATTGATATTTTCAGAAAATTTTTGTTTTACTAAATCAACAATACCATGAAGAATCTAACCTCTACATCTCATGCATTTATCTCTTACCGAACTTGAAATGTCTGTCCCAAAAATTCAAAATTTAGGCGCTCATATCTCAAAAAGTCATTATCAGAGAAAAAATGTTTACCTGAGAAAACTTTTTCATTTTGATAGCTTGATGATATACTAGTAGTTCTGTGAACAGTAGACCTCACGCAGTATTCTCATCCCAAGTACCTGATTGAAACTATAGACCTTATGGAAATACAGCAATAGACTGGCTTCTCCACACATCTGTGTAATCACTTGTCAGCTGATTATGATGAATAATTCTATAGTCTTATTTTTACTCTAATATTGGCGTATGAAGGAGGCTCCTTTTTCCTTTTATATTATCCTTGAAATGCAAAATTTCCAAAAACCTTGTATATACAGTACGTCGACGCGCAATTAAAAAAGGAACATACCTGTCAAATTTCATGAAAATCTATTACCGCGTTTCGCCGTAAATGCGCAACTTATAAGTATATAAACATTTAAGCATTTAAACATTTAAACATTAAGAGAAATGCCAAACCGTCGACTTGAATCTTAGACCTCACTTCGCTCGGTCAATAAGCTTCCTGCACATTTAAAGGGGCTAGAAGTGGGTAGGTTTAAGAGAGCCTTTAAAAAGGTTTTAATAGAAATATGTACTTATAATAAAAATAAGTTTCTAATTTGAGGGTATTCTGTTTGTTGTTTGTATGCTTGTGTTTGAATTTTTATTTCTTTGAATGTAGATACTTTGTATTTATCATGTTTGATTTATGCCGATGCTATCTATGCATTTGTTGAAATATTTTCTGCAATAAAAAAATCTTGAATCTTGTATCTTGTTTAAAATAATCAATTATATTTTATTCGTCAAGAAAAAATATTTTTCAATGATAAAATAATAAATTTTCATAATTGAGACTGGATATTTTGTGAATTAATTATACTTCTACATTGTTGAAAAACGAGCTGGCAACCTTGTGGAGCTAGTAAAGGATAGCACCATCTGCTTTGTTGAATGATAGACAAGGATAGCAAGCAACACCAATGTTAAACAAACACTGCCATTATAACGTGGACCTCACTATATAAACATATATTTATCTCACTATTATAATCGTCAACATTTTGATGATAACAGACACCCACCTATAGTGAGGTTCACGTTATAATGGCAGTGTTTGTTAGCAATGGTATTGCTATCTCTTTCTTGCTTTGCTATGATCGTCTTTTAACAATGTAGAATTAATAGTTAATTCACAAAATATTTCATCTTAATTATGAAATTATTGAAAAATATAATTTCTTGTTTAATAAAATATAATTAATTATTTTAAACGAGAATGAACAGTGTTGATATTACATCAATAAGCCGGTATTAGCTACCGTCTATAGAAGGCATTGACAAGATAGAGGATCAGCAACGTTCTTCTCCCATCTCTCTCCACTGTCATTATAACGTGAACCTCACTAAGTTTATAGGTCTGTATTTCCTATGCTTATTTAGTTGATTTGTCTTTAGTTAAAGCTTTTAGTTGGATCTTTGTATAGTACTAAGTCTTTGTATAGCTATTCCACAAAATCAAAACATCTAGGTATTTCTATTAAAACCCCTGGTGTATTAGCATGCTCTAAATATTATTTTACTGAAATATTTGGTACTACTCCCTATCAAATCAAATAATGAAGTAATAAATATTATTAAACGAAAAACCAAATTAAATGCTGTAGGGTAATTCTCTTAGCATTTTGAATAATTGCAATGTCTCAGAATTTTCATTTGTAAATAATGAAGTTTTTGCTAATTCCTCATCATAATCTCGTGGGCTACCAATTATCAAACTGTAGAGCAATGAAAATCAATAATAATTAATTGAGAAATTCTGTAAGTTTTAATATAAGGCGGGATGCACACCGGAGAAACGCGTTTCGTGAAAAAAGTTTCAGGAACGTGAAACGAAAGTTGCTCGCAATCGACTGATAGATTAAGCAGGGAACGTTTCTTTTGTACGCATGCGCGAGTGAAACGGATTGCATGAAACAAGTTTCATGAGAGAGGGCTTCACGAAATGCGTTTCTCCGGTGTGCATCCCGCCTAATTGTATAGCTTTTTTAAGTTTTGATAAAGAGTGTATGTAAGTTTGAATGCCAACTATTCAAAAGATTCAAGATTATTTATTGCTAGACACTTTAATTAATATGGTACAAAATAGGTTGATAGTTCTACTTGATTGAGTTTTTTCAATTCTATTTATTTGTCAGTATTTATATCATTTAGCATTCAGAACAGCCAGATAAACTGTAGCGTATTCATGACTATTTTTATCAATTGATTACTATTATTTATTTTCATTTTACCTGTTGATATATATTATTCTTTATTGATTGATTGATATACATAATAAGTATACATCATATAAATGATAGGAGAGGAAAAATAAGGTAACCTTGTGCTATTCCTCTCCCCAATTTAGATATGGTTACACATAGTCCGAAATAGGTTAAGTCTTGCAGCTCTTCACTTCGCAAAATTTTTAGACCACTAATATGTTCAGTCACAAAGTAAATTTTCAAATTTAGATGCTTCAAAACAAAAAATAGAACAGATATTTCACATTATTATCACTTGAATAGAGAAGATTCATATATTAAAGAAATAATTTTGAAAAAAGAACTGGAAAAACAAACTTGATTCTATATATAGCAGCTTTCAACACAGCCAACGAACTGAACGGCAGAAAATAAAATATGAAAATAAGGTAGAGCCAGTGAATTAGATTCTAAAATGTAGGCCTATGTATTCAGGGCTACTTTCTTTTATTTATAAAATAGAATCATAGTAAAATAATCACAGTATAAAACTGAAACTAGTTGTTATAATTTGTATTATTAATATTATTCTATTAATATCAAAGGGTAGCCTACTATAATTCTATTTTAAAAATAGAATTAGATTATTCATTGTAGGATGAAGAATTTATAAATTACCTTTAAGTACAGGGCGTTTCGAGGAAATTTAAAGGTTAAATAATTTCAATAAAAACAAATATTGAAATGAAGTTTTTCATATCATTTAATAGTAAAAAATGCCATTTTAGAATAAATAATACAGTAACAATTATTTTTTGAAGATGACATCTTGCAGGTGTGTTCCTTATCTACGCAAACATTCCTATAGTCTCTTCATCGCATAGTCCATGGTTTGACGTAACATTACAACTGGAATTTGAAATCACTTCTCGAATCTTGGCCTTCAATTCTGCAACAACGGAAGAATTGGAAGCAAAGATTCGAGAAGCGATTTCAAATATTCCAGTTGTAATGTTACGTCAAACCATGGACAATGTGATGAAGAGACTACAGGAATGTTTGCGTAGAAAAGGGGAACACACCTGCAAGATGTCATCTTCAAAAAATAAATAATGTTAGGGTATTATTTATTGTAAAATGGCATTATTTCAACTATTCAATGATATGAAAAACTTTATTTGAAGATTTGTTTTTCTTGAAATTATTTAACTTTTAAAATTTCCCGTTTTCACTTTTTGTGTAGTTGAGAAGTTGATATTGTGGTAATTATTCATATTGAATGAAAAAGACTAAGAAATTGTCAAAAACCACAGATTTATTGATACTCAGAAAGACCGGTTTGGGTTATTACACCATTGTCAATTTCTGATCATTGTTTATCAGAGATTGAAAATGGTGTAATAACCGAAACCGGTCTTTCTAAGTATCAATAAATCTGTGTTTTTTGACAATTTCTTAGTCTTTTTCATTCAATTTCCTGTTTCTCTGAAACACTCTGTATATAGTAGCATCAATTACAACCAGATAACTGTAACATATCCATGACTATTTTTATCAATCGCCTATTACCTATTTTCATTTTACCTGTTGTTAAATAGCAGCATTCAAGAAAGCCAACGAGGTAAACGGCAGAAAATAGATTAAGATAAGAGATCCAGTGAATGTAGAATCAGATTAGGCTATTTATTGTAGGATGTAGGATTTATAAAATACCTTCAAGTGTATAGTAACATCAACTACAACCAGATAACTGTAGCATATCCATGACTATTTTTATCAATTATCTATTACCTATTTTCATTTTACCTGTCGGTATATAGCAGCATTCAAGAAAGCCAACGAGGTGAACGGCAGGAAATAGATGAAAATGAGATAGAGCCAGTGGATATAGAGCGAGATGTACAGAGGATTGCTGCGCAGAGGAGAGGCAACCACCAGGTAGATTGTACTATTTTGCCCGTCCTCCATTATGGTCTCCTGCACCACGTTGGCCTCCCAGAAGCGTATCAGGTTGTACAAAAATGAGAACACTATGATCAACGTCACGTACAGACGGGCTCGGCCGTATGTGCATAGGGATCTGAAACAAATTGAAAGACAATTTATCATAGTCTACATAGAATTGTAGACTATGTCTACAATTGTTTTTACAAATAATTGAACAATCTCGACAAATGCTGAACAATCTCGTTGAGAACAATCTGAATGTTCCTCACATTCAGATCTGAAACAAATTAAATATTTATTTAAGAATCAATTAGTTTTCAAGCTGTGAGATCTAAAAAACAATTATAAAATTTTTATGTGGATAAGGATCTGAAAATATTCATATCTAATTGTATTAACCCTACAGAGACACACTTACTTTATGCTAACACAGTAGACACACTGGGGTGTTGAACACCCCAATTTAATTTCGCATTTTTCTTCGAAAAATATGAAAAAACAAGTACTTAGACCATACTTCATCATTTCTTAATCATTTTTGTTCCAAGTGCATACAGAAATCAAAAGTAAAGCACTGCTTATCAATATTTATAATAATTTTAGAAGTACGTATGTTCCGCCTCAGTGTTGGAGCTCCTAATCCGGTTTGAACGAATGGCTTGATCATTGCCTATGACAACTTCATCAAAAACTCTCGTCTCTTCATTTTTAAGTTGTAGAGAATCATAGCATTCATTCCAATCTGATCCATCATCCCATAGATAGTAGATCCCATAGATCCATCATCCCATTCGTAGTGACAATACAAGTAAATCTTTGTATTAAAAGTGTTTGATAAAAGTCCTACGTAAAAGAGACTCTGGGGTGTTAGACACCCCAAACGAAGAACAAGATGAGCTGGTGACCTTGTAGAATGCTATTACTGACTGGAAGTGGTGGAGAGTAGTTGACAATACTACAAACCTAATTATTTAGACTGGGCATAAATTCCCATCTGTTTGATATTGTCAACTGCAGAACAGAAAAAAAATCCCTGGGGTGTAAAACACCTTTAGGGTTGAGATTCAATTAGTTTTCAAGCTTTGAAATATAAGAAAAACAATTACTTTATGTGTAGTTGAGAAGTTGATATTGTGGTAATTATTCATATTAAATAAAAATACTAAGAATTGTCAAAAACCACAGATTTAAAAAGAATTAAGAGAAATCTGTGGTTTTTGACAATTTCTTAGTATTTTTATTTAATTTAAAAACAATTATATTTCATCTAAGAGTAAATATCAGTCTTTGAATCTGTGAGACAATATTTAAATTCAAGAATCGATTAGTTTTAGGATCTAAAAGGCAATACTGTAATCAAGTTCAAGAATCATTTGGTTTTGGGATTTCATATAGACAATTGGTTGATTCAAAAATCAATTCTGAGATCTATAGTGAGGTCCACGTTATAATGGCAGTGCTTGATTAGAAATAGTACTGCTATCCTCGTCTTTCATTCAAGAAAGCGGATATCGCTATCTCTTTCTCGCTTTGCTCTGTTGCTAGATTGTTTTTTAACAATGTAGAAATATAATTAATTAACAAAATATTCAATCTTGATTATGAAAATTCATTATGAAATTATTGAAAAGTTTAATTTCTTGCTTAATATAATATAATTGATTATGAATGAACATTTAATATTACATAAATAATGAATGAAAAAGACTAAGAAATTGTCAAGAAGCCACAGATTTATTGATACTTAAAAAGACCGGTTTCGGTTTTTACACCATTGTCAATCTCTGATAAACTGAAACTCTTAAATAAGTTTTCAACAGTTTCAAATAAGTTGAAACTAGGAGAAAATACCAATGTTGCCAAATAGTTTATCAGAGATTGACAATGGTGTAAAAACCGAAACCGGTCTTTCTAATTATCAATAAATCTGTGGTTTTTTGACAATTTCTTAGTCTTTTTCATTCAATATGAATAATTACCACAATATCAACTCCTCAACTACACAAAAAGTGGAAGTTACACAAATAAACCTGTATTAGCTACCGTCTATAGAAGGCATTGACAAGACAGAGGATCAGCAACGTTTTTCTCCTATCTTTCTCCACTGCCATTATAACGTGGACCCCACTATAGAAACAATAATTCCATTCAAGAATCAATCAGTTTTGGGATCTAAAAACAATAGTTTTATTCAGGAATCAATTAGTTTTGGGATATGAAAAGTAGTAATCTGTTTCAATAAATATACAAGTTCAAGTTTTGATAAATATTAAAATAAATAAGTTTCATGTCTACAAATATAATTATGTTAAATTATTTTATCTTATGTGTGCCTGAACCAGTAAATTGCTTAATATTATGATAGAATTACCGAATATGTTTTAGTTGTGTGATATAGAGTGTAATTTCACAGCCCACTGTCAATACATAAATTTCTCTTCTCTTGTAAATGTATTTGCAGTTTTGAATTAAAAAGACTAAGAAATTGTCAAAACTACAGATTTATTGATACTTAGAAGACCGGTTCTCGTTATTACACCATTGTCAATCTCTGATAAACCAGTTTATCAGAGATTGACAATGGTGGTTTTTAACAATTTCTTAGTATTTTTCATTCAATATGAATAATTACCACAATATCAACTTCTCAACTACACAAAAAGTATTTGCAGTTCTGTATTTCATTCAATGCTATCATGAAAATAGCTTATAGTTCTCTATTCAATCTATTGTTCATACCTTATAATGTTTTTTTTAAATTATTTTGGATTTCTTGCGGATCGCATCATTTTTGTAATGAAATTTGATTTAAAATTCACAAATTTCTGAGGCTATTTGAAACGGATAATTACACCAAAGGTATAGGAATTAATTTGAGAAGAGGAAGTTTATTGAAATTCTAGTGAAGGAATAAGATTATCATTTTCTACTAGCAGGAAACCCGTGCTCTGCAAGGGTCTATTATAAAAATTGATAAACTGGAAACTTGATGAATTGAAAAAAGGTCTATAATGATTCTTGGTGATTAAGAATCTATATTCAAAATGTCAAGTTAATCAGTTGAGACGTGATGATGCGTCAAACATAATTTTCCTATCCCGTACATGAATAAATAAACCAGTTCTTTCCTTTATTATAGTATAGATTATTAATTTTGAAATACTGAATTACCTGGCCCTCAGTGGATGACACACAGCCACAAATCTCTCAAGGGTGACAGTGAGTGTGAGATAGACAGAGACAGTCTGAGCGGTGAGAGCGAGAGGGAAGATGTAGGGCGTCACACAGGGGTAGATCTTGGCGTTGTAAGTTCGCAGGAGTTCGGTGTGCGTGTAGTCGTAGATAGGTGGTAGACCGAACAGAAATATGGACGTCAGAATTAGCACTGTGTCGCATCTGAAACGAAATTTACACAAAAATAATTGAATATGAGTTGAATTATGAATAAAAATAACTAGTAGTTCTGTGAATAGTAGACCTCACGCAGTATTCTCATCCACAAGTACCTGATTGAAACTATAGACCTTATGGAAATACAGCAATAGACTGGCTTCTCCACACATCTGTGTAATCACTTGTCAGCTGATTTATGATGAATAATTCTATAGTCTGATTTTTACTCTAATATTGGCGTATGAAGGAGGCTCCTTTTTCCTTTTATATTATCCTTGAAATGCAAAATTTCCAAAAACCTTGTATATACGTCAACGCGCAATTTAAAAAGGAACATACCTGTCAAATTTCATGAAAATCTATTACCGCATTTCGCCGTAAATGTGCAACATATAAATATATATAAACATATAAACATTCAAACATTAAGAGAAATGCCAAACCGTCGACTTGAATCTTAGACCTCACTTCGCTCGGTCAATTAAATATACGTTGAATTATAAATTAAAATGATTAAATATACGAATTATACATTGAATTATTCATGGAAATAAATTGGAAGCTGCATATTCATTCAAATGCTAGATAATTTATAATTAGTATTGAACAAAATCCCAATTAATGCTGTAACCCCAAAGACTCTGCTACTGCAAATATTGACAACAGGGTAAACTGCAAGATGAAAATTTGATGAGCGCTACTATACAAAAATTATTTTTCGTCACACTGCACAGAAAGCAACTGTTTTCCAGTCCCTACATAGATCTGAAAGACCTTGTTTGCAGACGACTCTCGTCTGACATAAGAAAAGAGTTTCTTTCCGGCCTAGGTCGGGAAACGACTATTTCCAGCCGCTAATATGAAAGTCCATAGTTAATAAGTCATCCGCTAGATCATGCGAGTGTCAACTTTCTTCATCTGAAGTCGCCATTATTTCAGTTTGAATTTCAAATCAAACTAATGCAGCATTCGCTTCGCAGCCATTTTTATTCAATTATTTATTGTTGATTAGCACATTCCGAATTTTCAAAAATGCTTGAAGATGACGACGCCCGTGATATTCCAAGTGAAATTTTAAAATAATCTGAAATCCTGACTGCAAATCTTCTACCACTAAAATCAAGAGATAGGTACGATAACGAGTATTCTTTATTTATTTTGTCAGCAATACCTGTAGTGTGGCAAAAAATATCATTCGCACCACAGGCAAAAATGTTTTTCCGGCTCTCAATCTTTTCTCTATCTCGGACTTGAAAACCGATTTTGAGCCAGAAAAATCTCATTTTCTGCTCTAGATGCAAAATATACTATGACATTCCTGGGCTGACAAATAATTTTTGAATAGTAGCGCTCATCAAATTTCCAAATGGCTGTTTACCCTGTTGTCAATATTTGCAGTAGCAGAAGTATACGGGATGATCTACAGCATTCAATCATGATTTTCGTTTGATTATAGTTATTCTCTAATTAGCATTTGAAAAAATGCAACTTACAAAAGTTTATTCCCATCTGGAGAAATAATGAGTAATTCATTAGGGACTTCCTAACTTTGGCAGCTGATTAAGGCAGCTTGAATAAGAAGAGTATGATATAGTGAGGCTCACGTTATAATGGCAGAGGAGAAAGATAGAAAAAAGCGTTGCCGATGCTCTGACTTGTCAATGCCTTCAATAGAGGATAGCTTGATACCGCTATATCTGATTCATTCAATATTAACTGTTCATTCTTGTTAAAAATGATTAATATTATATTTCATTCTCCAAGAAAATATATTTTTTGACAGTCATTCAGTTGCTTCTATTCCACATCCATAGAATCAAGCCGGTAAACAGCTGATTGTAGAACAAATGAACATATGATTCTCATTACAGTATACTATACTGTAATAGAATCATATGTTTTCTTCACAGTCGAGTATGTTTCCTAGTTCCGAATTTGGAACAGCAAAACTATAGTGAGGTCCACGTTATAATGACAGTTATAATTTTGATCAACTTTGGTTTTGCTATCCTTGTCTATCATTTGACAAAGCCGGTGGTACTATCCTTTTCTAGGTCCACAACGATGACAATTATGTTTTTGACAGTGTAGAAATATAATTAATTAATGCAGAGAATCGGCATCGCTATTCTTCTATCTTCATCCACTGCCAATATAAGGTGGACCACACTATAGTGCGAAAGCTGCCTTTTAGCGCTCCAGATGGAAGTTTTGTCAACTACAATCAAGAAATTCCTAATTCGAAACTTGTAAACTAGGTTATGTTTATAGAATGCATGTAGTAATGTCAACACAAGCAGGTAATGTTTTCTATTTCTCAATTATTCTTCTCTAGATTGTTATGACAAAAATAGTGTACCTTAGTTGGACGTGAATGTCTTTTGCAGTGCTCCAATGAAATTCTAGTCTCGGCTAACGCCTCGACTAGAAACATCATTCTAGCCTGCAAAACGACCCTTACCGTCCTTGTGACTTAAGATACTAATTCAATAACAAAATGATACATTTTTCATGATTGAGATTAGATATTTTGTTGATTTGATTATATTTCTACATTTTTTTAAACAAACTTGCAACGTTGCAGAGGTAGAAAAGGATAGCGCTATGTGCTTTGTCAAATGTTAGACAAGGATAGTGACATCAATGTTGAGCAAATACTGCCATTATAACGTGGACCTCACTGTAGCAAGTGGGTTCTTCAGAATAGATTTAACAGATAGTTCAGGTTTCATTTCTCTCTAATTTTATATCAGCTACTCATTCTGTTATCTCATTTCTCACCAGCTATTCTTACTCATTTTGCTTCAAAAATAATATTTTTCCTATCCCGTACGTGTTTAAGGCGAATCGGTACACTTTTTTTATTTAAATTGGATAATCTTTTTCAATATAATTGTTAAGATCATTAAAAGAGTGAGAAAAAGTGGCAACTGAAATTTTTAAATGGTCTAATAAGCGAGTTATGGGTTGTTGAAGTGCTAACTCCGTTTTCTTTCCAGATCATAAACGGTTTCGAATATTTTCCATCGGAGTTTTTTTTTAATACAGTCAGTATATGATTGGCTTTGTTCTAATATGCGTTTTTTTCGCGATTAATGCCAAAATTAACAAGTTATCGAATTTAAAAAAAATGTTACTTTTTTATTCATGAACGATATGGGGAATAAAATGTTTTAGTTTGGAAAGATACATTTTTTGAATTTTTAAGAGAAGTTCTGTTAATATAGTCAAAACCGTTCATGATCTGAAAAGAAAACAGAGTTAGCACTTCAAAAACCCATAACTCGCTTATTAGACCACTTAAAAATTCCAGTTGCCACTTTTTTTCACTCTTATAATGATCTTAACAATAAATTATATTGAAAAAGATTATCCAATTTAAATAAAAAAAAAAGTGTAACGAACAGCCTTAAGCCAGTGCTTTACTTTATTATAATATGGATAAAATTATCTTTCTCTTTCTTTCTCGAGATTGATTGAGTACTTTATTTCTGTAGATTACAATATATACTGGCTTATACATCTACATAAATTGGCGGAGCTTTGGACATATCAATGTCTATTCTTCGGAAAGAATATTCGAAGTATCCTTCCCACTAACTCTCTACCGAGAGAGAGAGAGAGAGAGTGAGAGAGAAAGAGAGAGAGAGAGAGAGAGAGAGAGGAGTGAGTGAGAGAAGGCTGATATTAGGTACAAATGCTTGAATAGAGTTTAAACAAAGACGTATAAGTTGAGAGCATTAGAGAGGATTATAATTGCATTGTGGTTGGTATCAGTGAGGGAATAGGGGACAGGAATAGGGAATAGGGGATAGGGAATAGTGGGCCTGTTTAGCTGAGTTCAAGTTGTGTGGGTGAGGAGGAAGAGGTGGAGGGGGTGGTGTAGGAGGAGGAGGAGGAGAAGGAGGTGAGGCGATGGTGGAGATGAAGATAACTTTGCTCGATCTCTAATAGGATTTGCTGCCTACCACCTGATGAACTGGAAGTTGAAGAAGCAGAGCAAGAAGAAGGATAAGAAGAAGAAGAAGAAGAAGAAGAAGGAGAAGGTAGGAACCATCTGATGGGAGAGGAGAGGAAGAAGGAGAAGGAAGGAAACATCTCATGGAAAAGGCGAAGAAGAAGAAGAAGGAGAAAGAGAAGGGGAAAAAGTGGGAGCAGGAAAAGGAGAAGGAAAAGAAGAAGGAGAAAGAGAAGGAGAAGAAGTGGGAGCAGGAAAAGGAGAAGGAGAAGAAGAAGAAGAAGAAGAAGAAGAAGAAGAAGAAGGAGAAGGAGAAGAAGAAGGAGTAGAAGAAGAAGAAGAGAAAGAAGAAGAATAAGAGGAAGAAGAAGTAGAAGTAGGAGAATAAGAAGAAGGAGAAGAAGAATAAGAAGAAGGAGAAAGAGGAGGAGAGTAAGAGTGAGAAGGAAAAGGAGGAGGTAGCAACCATCTGATGGTAAAGAAGAGGGAGTAGGAGAAGAGGAAGAAGAAGGAAAAGGAAGGAAACATCTCATGGAAAAGGCGAAGAAGAAGAAGGAGAAAGAGAAGGAGAAGAAGAGGGAGCAGGAAAAGAAGGAGAAGAAGAAGGGGAAAGAGAAGGAGAAGGAGAAGAAGAAGAAGAAGAAGAAGAAGAAGAAGAAAAAAAGAAGAAGAAGAAGAAGAAGAAGAAGAGGAAGAATAAGAAGAAGGAGAAGAAGAATAAGATGAAGAAGAAGAAGAAGAAGAAGAAGAAGAAGAAGAGGAAGAATAGGAAGAAGGAGAAGAAGAATAAGAAGAAGAAGGAGTAAGAGGAGGAGAGGAAGAGGGAGAAGGAGAAGGAGAAGGAGGAGAAGAAGAAGAAGAAGAAAAAGAAAAGGAAGAAGAAAAAGAAGAAGGAGAAGGTAGGATCGATCTGATGGAAAAGGAGAGAATGAAGGAGGAGGAGAAGAAGAAGGGGAAGGAGAAGCTATTTGATGCAATAGTAGAATAAATAGAAGGAATAGAATAGAATGGTAAAATTATTACAAGAAGAAGAATACCGTGATATTCACTCTCTCTCTGTCTCTCTCCCTCTCTGTCTGTCTCTCACTCTCTCTGTCTTTCTCTCTCTCTCACTGTCTCTCACACACTCTCACTCTCTCATTCTCTCTCTCTCTCTCTCTATCTCTCTCTATCACTCTCTCTCTCTCTCTCTGTCTTTCTCTCTTTCTCTCTGTCTTCCTCCCCCCTCTCTCTCTCTCTCTCTCTCTCTCTCTCTCTCTCTCTCTCTCTCTCTCTCTCTCTCTCTAAAATCGTCTTTCACACTAAGCAGGGTAAAACTCTATCACGCAACAGGTATTTTCTCTTAGCCTTGTGAAAAGCATTCATACAGTGTTAAGTAGAGTGAGGCTGAACCTTGGTTTCAAATCTGATTATATTATTGAAGACCTGTTATTATATCCACCCACGTATGATACTTATCTCGATTTGGATGGTTGAACAGTTATTGTTATTCTATAGTATATTTCGCCCTAGAGCAGAAAATGAGACTTTTCGGCTCGAAATCGGTTTTCAAGTCCGAGGCCGTAGGCCGTAGGCCGAGGACTAGAAAAGATTGAGAGCCGGAAAAACATTTTTGCCCGTGGTGCGAACGATATTTTCCGCCACACTACAGGTATTGCTGACAAAATAAATAAAGAATACAAAATAAAGAATAACTTACTTGTTATCGTACCTATCTCTTGATTTTAGTGGTAGAAGATTTGCAGTCAGGATTTCAGATTCTTTTAAAATTTCACTTGGAATATCACGGGCGTCGTCATCTTCAAGCATTTTTGAAAATTTGGAATGCGCTAATCAACAATAAATAATTGAATAAAACTGGTTGCGAAGAGAATGCTGAATTAGTTTGATTTGAAACTCGAATTGAAATCATGGCGACTCCTGCAGCTGATGAAGAAAGTGGACACTCGCCTGATCTAGCGGATGACTTATCAACTACGGACTTCCATGACCGGCTGGAAAGAGACCACTTTCTGGCCTAGACCGGAAAAGAAACCCTTTTCTGACGTCAGACGAGAGTCGTCTGCAAACAAGGTCTTTCAGATCTACGTAGGGACTGGAAAACAGCTGCTTTCTGTACAGTGTGGCGAAAAAAATATATGAATAGAATACATTCATCCTCCTAGTGTTTGTGTGTGGTATTCAAATGAAGGAGAAGAAGATGATGAAAAAGAAGAAAATGAAGAAAAAGATGATGCGTCATTCGTGAATTTCCTATCCCGTACGTTTATAAGCCAATTCTTTCACCCATTATAGTATTAACTACCACAATATGATAATAGTGAAGTGTTGTAGGTGTTTCTTTTCTGGCTCAAAATTTTGCAAAATTACTCAAAAATTTCCAATCTGTAGAGATTTGAGTGCAATATTCTTGTTTTTAATCAGTTTTTAAATATCAAAATTCAAAATTTTTAGTTTAGTCATTAGTTTTGAAGTGGAAATTGGACTTTTTGAAGTGAAAATGGAATCTTAACCTTATTCTTTCTGAAACTTTTATTTGTAAAAATTTGGGAGAAGACAGTTTTGGGCTATGCCTGTTGTCTTCTCCCAATCATATTATATTTATTATAATTATGATCTGTAATGCCAATGGAATAAATAAATAAAATAAATAAATGAAATAAATATCAGCTTTAAAAACACTACTCAGAAAACATTCCACATAATTGAGAAGATTATAATATTGAAAATGAACAAGTTTAAGGAAAAATGAATTGAAAATATTCAGGTGTAGGAAGAGACTATAGAGGTACAGGGAAGAATAGCCTTTCTCTGGAAAGTATGGATGATATTCTGTGCAGCTTTCGGAATTTCCCGAGAAAAGCTTGTTAACCACAGAGTTTCCTTCATTCGTGAAACTTTGAAATAGACAACAGACTCTTATGTTAATAATAGAGAACCCTATATAGGCTAATATTTGTAATATTAGGTCCACGTTAGAAAAAGATAAGAGAACAGCGATTCTCTGCCTTGTAACTGCCATCTACAGAGGATAGCTGATACTGGCTTATCTGGTGTAATTTCAACTGTTCATTCTAGTTCAAAATAATTTATATATATAAAAGCGAAATGGCACTCACTCACTGACTGACTCACTCACTCGCAGAACTAAAAATCTACCGGACCAAAAACGTTAAAATTTGGTAGGTATGTTCAGTTGGCCCTTTAGAGGCGCACTAAGAAATATTTTGGCAATATTTTAACTCTGAGGGTGGTTTTTAAGGGTTTAAAGTTCGTCTTTTAGCATGTATATTCTTCTTATTCTCTTAATTATAATTGAAAAATGGTCATACCATATGTTAATATAGAACTATAACCTAGAGAGAGTACCTCTTCGAAACAGTTGTTAACTGGTAACTAAATTAATAATTTTGTCAGGTTGGCATTAAGTTGAGTTGATTTTGTTAGGTTGGCACCAAGTTGAAGGTTGAAATGCATTTATCGCGGAAAATTGATTGGGCACCGCTACTTCAATCAGAGCTATTCCTGGGAATATTATATTATATTACTGGTCATCAGGCTCGCTTCGCTCGCCATGTCCGTTGAGCCAGACGTTTAGTCTGGACCCCCGACTGGATCGTCCTAATATATGATAAAAATATGACATAAAATTTCAAATTTGGTAGGTATGTTCAGTTGGCCCTTTAGAGGCGCACTAAGAACGGATTTGGAAAAATCTCCAAAGATATGCCCAAAATCTGCGTTTTCCATCGTTTTTTTAGCGTTCTCTCAGCTTTATCGAGGATAAATAGACAGAAAATGTTCAAATTCAGCTCAGCTAGGGTGTAATAATGTTGCGTTACAAGGAATTTGAAATAACGCCAAAGATACGCCCAAAATTAGCGGTTTTTTTGCGTTTTCTCAGTTCTTTCAAGTAATAGATAGAAAATGTTCAAATTTGGTACAGAGGTTTAGCTAGAGTCTCAAAATTTTGTAATAAGATGACATTGATATTTCATCAAAGATACGCCCAAAATCAGCGTTTTTCCAACGTTTTTCACAGCTCTTCTGCGTTATCTCAGTACTTTGACTTTCTGATGGAATGAAGCATGTTCATATGGAAAATGCAGGCGAGCGAAGCAAGCCCGCTGATCTCATTTTTGGACGATCCATTTTTGGGCTCCGCCCCCTGGCTAGAAGGATAATATGGCGAGCGAAGCGAGCTTGACGGCTAGTCAATTATATTTCCCAATTCATTTCTTTTTCAGTGATTGATGGATAAATTTCCATTATTGAGCTTCAATAGGTTCTTGATTATTCTTTTCTACATTCTAAAACCGATCTGGCAATATTGCAAAGCTGGAAAAGGATAGCATTACCCCTTTGTAAAATGATAGACAAGGATAACAACACCGATGTCAATCAAATATACTGCCATTATAACGTGGACCTCACTATAGACAGATTCGAAGATGATTATTGTTATTGATATTGTATATTACATTGTAAAACGATCTGGCAACATTGCAAAGCTAGAAAAGGATAGCATCACCCCCTTTGTCAAATAATAGACAAGGATAACATTGAATGAGAAAGACTAAGAAATTGTCAACAATTTGTAACATTGTGACAATTTCTTAGTCTTTTTCATTCAATATGAATAATTACCACAATATCAACTTCTCAACTACACAAAAACAAAAAAGAAAAAGGATAACATTAATATACTGCCATTATAACGTGGACCTCTCTATAGACAGATTCGAAGATGATTATTGTTATTGTATATTGTTGTATAAATAAGTAATGAATAGTGCCGGCTGCACAAAAGCCGGTTGAATTTCAATCGTGATTAATTCCACGAGAACCAATCAGAGAAGCCGTTTTATTAAAAAAGGCTACTTCTTTTTCTCAAAAAGAAGCCGTTTTATCAAAAATGCCACTAATTTTATCAAAAAGAAGCCGTTTTATCAAAAAGTCCTTCTCTGATTGGTTCTCGTGACATTAATCACGGCTAAAATTTAACCGGCTTTTGTGCAACCGGGCCGTTGTGACTCACCTGGCAAGCCCAATCAGCAGATAGTTTATAGACGACTTCATCTGCGGTCTCGACAGGATAATCATCGAGATAATGTTGCCAATTATCCCCAAAATGGCCACCACGTTCAGCATTATGCCATTAGTGATGAACGCAAAATAGATGGTCTGCTCCTGCTGACGCTGCTGTTCTTCCGTCCACACCTCCTCAAACTCCTGCTCGCCTGGTATCTGCGGCTCCTGGTAGATACCAGGGTAGGAGGCGGTAGCATCTGGTAGGAGGTAGTAGGGCGTCGAATAGTTTGTGAGCAAGTCACCTTCACTGGTAAAATTGTAGAAATCTTCCATAACATTAATGGTCTATGCACATTTCTGTCACCCTGATACTGTCCTATACTCAAGGTTTCAAACGTCAACCTCCTATACTCTCTCCCCAAAATATGTCGCAGATTATTTAATTTAATTCCAAGATAAATTCCAAGGAAGAAAGTTCGGTTATATTCACTCAGAAATTTTTAGAAATCTTCTATATTATCATTGTTCTATGCACATTCCTGTCACCCTGATACTGTCCTGAACTCAAGGTTTCAAACGTCAACCTCCTATAATAACTCTCCCCAAAATATGTTGCAGATTAATTCAATCCCAAGGAAGAAAGTTCGGTTATATTCACTCAGAAATTTGTAGAAATCTTCTATATTATCATTGTTCTATGCACATTTCTGTCCCCTGATACTGTCCTAAACTCAAGGTTTCAAACGTCAACCTCCTATAATACTCTCCCCAAAATATGTTGCAGATTAATTCAATTCCAAGGAAGAAAGTTCGGTTATATTCACTCAGAAATTTGTAGGAATCTTCTATATTATCATTGTTCTATACACATTTCTGCCCCTGATACTGTCCTATATTCAAGGTTTCAAACGTCAACCTCCTATACTCTCTTCTCCCCAAAATATGTTGCAGATTAATTTAATTCCAAGGAAGAAAGTTCGGTTATATTCACTCAGAAATTAGTAGAAATCTTCTATATTATCATTGTTCTATGCACATTTCTGTCCCCTGATTCTATTCTAAACTCAAGGTTTCAAACGTCAGCCTCTTATCATCATGATACTTTCCTCAAAATACGTTGCAAATTAATTCAAATCTAAGATAATTTTCCAAAGAAGGAAAACTCGGTTATATTCACTCAGAGATTTTTAGAAATCTTCTATATTATCATTGTTCTATGCACTTTTCTGTCACCCTGATTCTATTCTAAACTCAAGGTTTCAAGCGTCAACCTCTTATTATCCTGATACTTTCCTCAAAATACGTTGCAAATTAATTCAATTCCAAGATAATTTTCCAAAGAAGTCAGTCAGAAATTTGTAAAAATCTTCTACATCATCAATGTTCTATGCACATTTCTGTCATCCTGATACTATCCTAAACTGAAGATTTTAAACGTTAACCTCCTCGGATACTTTTCCTCAAATAACGTTGTAGATTAATGATTCTATTCCAAGATTAAATTACCATCCTAAACTCCAAGTTTTAAACGTTTAACCTCCTCTCGTTTATCCTAATACTTTTCCACAATATACATTGCAGATTGATTTAATTCCAAGGAAGGAAAAAAAGTTCGGTTATATTCACTTGATTTTTAAGTGAGGAAAGTACATTTTCATTCACTCAATCTGTAATACTTTTATCTTCTGTATCGAAGATCTGTATATCCTCCACTTATTTATATATTCAGGATAGAAGTTCGGTTATATTTACTTGATTTTTAAGTGAGGAGAGTACATTTTCATTCACTCAATCTGTAATACTTCTATGCTCTGTATCAGAGATCTGTTTATCCTCCACTTATTTATTATATACTCAGGATAGAAGTTCGGTTATATTCACTTGATTTCCAAATGAGAAAAGTACATTTTCATTCACTCAATCTGTAATACTTTTATGCACTTTATCAGAGATCTGTATATCCTTTCACTTATATATATATTCAGGATAAAAGTTCGGTTATATTCAGTTGATCCTCTGTATCCCCAGTTCCTTCATCCTCTGTATATCTTTGTTTATAAACCTCCTCTCATTTATCCTGATGATCTTTCTCCTAAATGAGTTTTGCAGAATAATTAATTCCAAGGGAAGAATGCTCAGATATATTCACCAATTTTATCCTCTGTTTCAAGTATCTGTAGTATATCCTTCGTTTATGAGCCTCCTCTCATTTATCCTGATGATCTTTCTCCTAAATAAGTTTTGCAGAATAATTAATTAATTCCAAGGGAAGAATGTTCAGATATATTCACCAATTTTTTCCTCTGTTTCAAGTATCTGTAGTATATCCTTCGTTTATGAATCTCCTCCAATTTATCCTGATACTTTCCCCAAAATAGATATTGTAGATTAATAAATGAATAACTTTCAAGTGGGGACTGTTCAGTTATATCATTCAAATCTGTACGTTTATCCTCTGTAGTATTTTCTTTGTTTATATTCAAGATATAAGTTTGGTTATATCGTCCACTTAATCAGAATTTCCACCCTCGAGTTGATCACTTAATCGGCGACGTATTCACTTTATCTAGTTTCCATTGACTTGACACTCCGTATCGAGTTATCACTTTTTGGCTACCTATTCACTTTATCTAGTTTCCATTGACTCAATATTCTTTTGTTTTCATCGACAATCAATAGATTCACAGATTGAAGAGTTTGTATAAAAACTTGATCCACAGCCTGATTTGTTATTCTTATCACTTATTCTCGAGGCACCTACAATTAACTATCTCTTTCATCTTTCGATAATCCTTTAGAAATTTGACAGTTTTGAGGTGCAATAGCTTCAAATATAGAATGTCCCCACGAGAGTCTTAATACATTTTGACTATAGTTTTATCACTTCATTTCACACCCAGTTTATCGAAATTTAAAGTCTTCTACTGGTCCTCAAATATTGAATTGATTTAAAGTTCTGATGCAGAAATTGGAATTCCAAGTCTGTTCCAAGATGACATGATTCAAGTTCAAACCCGTGTAGTGAATTAACTGCCCATATATTTAACTGCCCATTATAGTGAATTAACTGTAGTTTATCAACTGCCCAAGCGTTATTCTGGTTATTCAAGGTTTCTACAACCCCAGGAAGATTGAAAATACAAGTTTTTATTCTCACCTTTGAAAAAATAATAGCGAATGTCCCCACCAGATATTCAGAAGATCTATCGAAACATAATATTTTTGCACTCAATTTCTAGTGGATTCGAATGTTCATTAACTGCCCAAGCGTTGTAAACTACAGTTTTATCATCTTCAAGGTTTCTACAACCTCAGGAAGATTGAAAATACAAATTTAAATTCTCACCTTCCCAAATAAATGATTTGGTACTCAGGTCTCATTCACCTCCCATCCATAACTCCTTGAAAAACTAGATCCACATTTCTTCTTAATACTGTCATGAATTTTGAAACGATAACCGTCAGTACTCATTGTCATAACTTGTAATGATGACGTCACTAAACGATGTAATTTCATCTGAGTTTGGAGAATTTTTTCACATTAACATGATTAGCACAATTCCCAATATTAACACGCATATAGAATAGTAAGTAATTGGTCGAAAGTATAGACATTTGGGAACAGTCTTCGAATGCGGTCTAGGAATGACATTTTTAGCAGTTTTCTGATAGATTTTTGTCAATTTCTAGGCAAAAATAATTAGAGTGCTATTGATTTGTTTGAAGAATTGATATGTTTTGAAACGTATCCGATGTATTTCCGATTGTGTAGAGTAGATGAAAGAAGTGATATTCCTTCCTTTGTTGGTTATGTGCACCTGGAACAAAAAAAGGAGAAAAATTTCGTTACGACTTATTCAATATAAATAATGAATAAATATGTTCTGCTCATTCAAATATAGTACTGTAATAATTTCGAGCCTTCATTCATTCTCCAGATTTGGATATTCACTTCATGTATAACTCCAGTTATGATCATCTGTTGTACATTTTAATATCAATTATGATTATTCATGTAATAATTATGGGACATTGAAGAATAAAAAATATACTAGTGAGCCCTTGGGTTGGAGAACTCGCTCAATAACTATTGTATTTTATTCTTTGAGACCTGCAACTTTTAATCATTGTAAAGCGTTTTTTAACGGCTTCACATATGTAGAGTGAATCTTGTACTAAATCAACGGTGTTGAGGTTATAAATTTTGTAACTGCGTGCGTGGACGCTAAGTGTACACCAGACTGATTGACTCACTACAAGATTCAATACAATTGTCGGAATCGCAGGAGGCCTAAACGCTCGCTCACCCTTGATTCTTCTTATGACAGATTGTATGGTGATGAAATTATTACCTGTGAAGAATGAGCATACAAAATCATACAGGTCGAGCAAAAATCCCGATGTAGATAATTCACGGGACTGCGTCTCTAATAAGTTCTGAAGGATTAAAATACGGTACTTGGACCAAATATCGTTCAGAATATATTTCGAGAACAGAGTCTTGTCGGGCTTTAAGCTCTATTGTAGGAAATTATATGATCTCTGGCTGCATCTGCTGTACTGTTGATGTATTCGCTCCTAAGTCGAGGTTGGTAACAGATAAAAGCTGATATATGAGCAGGTAAGGACAAAGAACAAATATCTCGATCTGACCCCACTAACTACATCCACTTAAACCTGTTCCAATATCCAGCTTAATTCAATTATTTCAATGATCGTATTCGATCGGTTCTTGATGAAATAGAACGTATCAGACACAATAATTGATAGGCTTAAGAAATAAAAGAACTCAGAAAACGAATTAACAAAATTGAAATATATTATAATAAAATATATGATCTCACAGTGCATATTCAGAATATGATTTACAGATTGAAAGTGGTTTAACATTAACAAAAATGATTAGCAATTTTCTTGTACTTGCATGATACCATGCATGATCCGACAGAATTTTACAATTGATAAAAGTTAACGGTTTTGGAAAAAATAGTGAAAAATGAATAAAAAATGTTTTTTTTTTAAATTGTTCGGGGTCGTGGTTCTGGCAGCGGAGGATAGTTAATCAACCACAAGTTCTTATAAATTCTATATGAATAAATTCTAGGCTCTTAATAACTAAAAGCGCTTGTCGGCGTGGCCAATAATCTAACGAAGAAAATTTTATATTTTTCTGCACTGAAATATTTTCGAAGCGTAGATTGGGGCCCCTTTAAAGTTATAACTCACGTGAAATTCCTTGGTGGTCGTGGTTTTCTTCTTTAGATCAAAATCGTTTGATCGGCAGCGGGTCCAGGCTTCGGTCTCAGCACGTGGGGAATTTTAATTTAATATCTCCTTCACCAAATTAATTAAGGGATAATTTAACTTTAAACTTTTAATTTATCGATTGATGAAAATAGATTTACAAATAACAAATAGATTAGCCTAAAATATTGTCTCACAAATAGAACATATAAAATCGAACGAAAATCTTACAAATAGGTCTTGGTAACTTTAACGAGGTCTAAACGGTGATGATTTCAAAAGGGAAGTGAAGTCTTTTCTCTAAGCTTCTTGGCTAGAACCTTTCTTCTGAGAATCTCGGTGTAATAAATTTGCATAAAAATTTGCCATTGGTAGAACGATTGTGACGTAGACATGACGTCAGTGGCAAGCAATAGAATATAATTCCTTTAATCACGATAATAATTCAATTTATATAATTCTTAAAACTGCTTGATCTCCTAGACATAGTTCCTCTTATACAATGTACATGTGCTAGCGTATATGATAAGGCAGGTTTGTTGTCTGATAGTAGTAGATTAACATATGTTGTTTTCAAACGATCACCTTTTTGGTGCTATTTCTATGCACTATGATTGGCTTAGGCTTGCCAAAGAGATTTAATCACCATGTGGTTCAGTTGAAGTAATAATTAATAAATTAATATTCTTATACAATTTTTAGTATGTTTGAGACTGTTATAATTAATTTCTGCCGTTTTTATCAATAATATAATTTTCATGCTATGACCTAGTTAGTTACAATAATACTTGATATTATATATAATTTTTGAAGTAATAAATAATTTCAACAATAATACATACATTTTATTTTTTATTCGAAATTCTTGGTCCTTTATTGATAGTTTTTTACTTTTTTAGAAATAAAATTATAGCTTGCATGAATCTGGCATGACATTTTAAAATTCGTTGAATCAGTCAGCTGTGTTTGAGCTGCTTTAAAACATCTGATCGGTAGTAAACAAAGTGTAACCTCAAAATTCAATGAGCAATTCATAAATGGTTCGTACTTTATTTGCAGAATAATTATAATTTTATTAAATAATTTGCTAGAAAATATGCAGTACAGAACGGTACTCTTATCTAATATACAGTTACTGATAATTAAGCTTTATCGCTCGGTCGCTAACCATTCCTTTAGCAAATTCTTTCATTTTAAAAGGTAATCACAATTTTCCTCTCTTCTCATGAGGTCTATTTAAAAAATTCATCACATCATACAGAGTTGATGAAAATTAGAAAAAATCTGGTGTGCTGCACTCACACAACTTTCCTTGCCGTTATGAAAATTGATCAACTGACGCTAGTGTTCCCGCGCATCTCAAGTCTACTTTTCTAAGATCTGAGCCAGCTGGTGACAGGACAATAGCGCTGCAGACACACAAAGCCTGCTATCTCTTCATAGTGAATGATTTAATCGAATCAACAGTTGCCAATAGTTTGCAATTGAATAATCTTATTTTCTCGAATTTCGAGCTTATTTTCAATTCTAGATAAAAATGCTACTGAACATTAATTGTAGAGATTCTTATGATCATTCTCTTCCACTTGAAAGTTTTTGTTTAAATTGTATCTGAAGCCTGATAATTGAGGATCTAAAATCAAACTTTGCATAGATGGTGCAGTGCTCCTGAAATTTTTACAGATATGAGATTTGTGGCAGTTGATAGAGCTTATCAATGTCTTTTCTAGGTATGAATTTGATCAAAATCGTTGGTGTCGTTTTTTGCCATTTTAGCCGCCATCTTGAATCGCATTTGATCGAAAATGTTCGTGTCGGATCCTTATAGTGTGAGAACCTTAAGTTACAAATTTCAAGTCATTTCGTTAATTGGGAGATGAGATATCGTGTACACAGACGCACATACACTCATACACACACACACACACACACACACACACACACACACACACACACACACACACACACACACACACATACACACACACACACACAAACAGACCAATACCCAAAAACCACTTTTTTGGACTCAGGGGACCTTGAAACGTATAGAAATTGGGGTACCTTAATTTTTTTCGGAAAGCAATACCTTCCTTACCTATGGTAATAGGGCAAAGAAAGTAAAAACAGCTAAGGGCCGGCTTCAGAGCTCGGGATTAAGTTTAGTTCTAGACAGCTGGAGTCAGAAAATTAGCTTTCCAAAACGGGGTTTCCAAACGTAGTCGAAGTTTTCATAACAGTAGTCGCAGTTTTTTTTCTCATTTCTATAATTGGAAACCTTGACGAAATTAATCATATCTAAATAATTCAAAATAGCTGAAACTTTACACCATTTCCTCTTCATTTTATTTTGTGTTCAATTTTCTAGTCTTTTGAAATTTAATTCCAACGTGACTTTGACAATGACTACAACTACGCCCCGTTTCGGAAAGCCAATTTTCTTCACTCCAGCTGTTTAAAGTCTAGAACTTAGCCAAATCCCGAGCTCGGAAACCGGCACTAAATATTTCTCTTAGAAGAATCATTTGACAGGATCCATTGGGGATCCTATTTGAATTGAAATATTACTCTGTCGCTTCAACATCTAAAGGTGCGTACAGATATACGCGCCGCGAACATGAGCAATTCACTTTTAATCAGCTGATTATATCTGTATTTTTACAGAAACGGTAAGATACAGATATAAAAAGCTTGGCATCAGCTGATTAAAAGTGAATTGCTCATGTTCGCGGCGCGTATATCTGTACGCACCTTAATATTAACCAGCTGGAATCATGTGTCAGCGAGTGTGATAGCTCCCAAATAGCCTCAGCTGATGTTATGAATGAATGGAAAAACTGTAGTAATTGCATGCAATGAATTCTTCAGCTGACTGAATCATGAAAATTTTTTCTTATACACTTTCAATGTTATTCTCATATCCTGAAAAAGGACGAAGGAGTGAGTCAATTTTGTTGCACAACGAACTTGACCTGTGAAGAGGTTCGAAGAATATGTGTTCAAAATTTGAAGCTGATTGATCAATTCTTGCTAAAGTTAATGTAGAACATAGGCCTACACTCAGACGGACAACGACTTTGGCTTTCAGTAAGTCAAAAGCGAGAACTCACTAACGCACGTTCAATTATGTTAATAATTGTTTATAAATAAATTGATCTATGAGGAGTTTTCAACTATATGACAAGATTTTCAACCCATATTGCTTGATAGAATGATCGAAATATTTTACCAGTGTTGTGTATAAACTTTGTATAAACTGATATCATTACAATCCATATTCAATATATGAATAAAACACATCTCTCATGAACTCACATTGATTCAAAATTAACTGAAAAATACTAGTAGTTCTGTGAACAGTAGACCTCGCGCAGTTATAAACTACAGTCTCCTTTAATACTGTTCATCAGAGTAAATTCTGTCCTGTTCTGTCGTGTCGGCGAGATATCGGTGTATAAACGACTAATGGCTGTTTGGGTTGTTATATCAACAATGCTAATAATTTGATGCGAACAGCTATGCTACTATCATCAAAAGCTTACCGAGTTGAAAGCAGAGAAAAGTCAGGAGCAAATACTATGCTACATCGAGTTATCAATTGCATGCCTCACTGCATGCAATTAGTAGTCCACATGACAGCTGATTTTTTACTAAGTTACATTGACATATTGAATTGCATGCGTCATTACATGCAATCAATAATCCACTCGACAGCTGATTTATCATGAATAATTCTATAGTCTGATTTTTACTCTAATATTGGCGTATGAAGGAGGCTCCTTCTCCTTTTATATTATCCTTAAAATAAAAATTTCCAAAATCCTTGTATATACGTTGACGCGCAATTTAAAAAGGAACATACCTGTCAAATTCCATGAAAATCTATTAGACTACCGCGTTTCGCGGTAACAAACATACAACATATGAACATAAATAAAGAAAAAATGCAAATCCGTCGACTTGAATCTTAGACCTCACTTCGCTCGGTCAATAATATAAGACTTTTTCCGATATCGATACAGCACTGAATCAAAAGCACCAGTATAACAATGTGTCAAAATCTAGACTGCACATTTTCATTCATTGATCGACGGTGGAATGCGTCGATTTCCTCTATTTGGCCACTAATGAGATACATGAATAAATTATAATTTTCGGAATAATAAATGAGAATGCCAATTGGTTTTGCCAGCTCATTGCATTGTTGATGTGTAGTAATGAGGAGTAGTTTTTCAACATTTTTTAAACTAGTCGATTTACATATTTGCAATCAAATTGACAGATTGTGAGCTAAATTATACAGGAAATAGAATCGAAAAACATTTCATCAATATGTCACTGATTATTATATGATTATACAAATATAAATATAAATATAAAAACAAATATACAATATTCACTATTTGAATTTATATGACGCAGTTATAAAGCTATGTCTTCACTCTCAACAACAATTTTATTCTTATAATTCAATTTCATGTGATGAATGTCTCATAAAATATTTGGTATCGGATGGGCACGTTAAATTTCGGTCCCAGCTGAAGCATGACAGTCGTAAAGCGCATTGATATATTCAGGTGAGGTGGAACTTCCGTCAGGGGCGCCCCACCAATAAAAGTCATACGAATATAATTATAATTATTATTATTCGACAAAGCAGGTAGCACTATCCTTTTTTAGCTCCGCAACGTTACCAAATCTATTTTTAACAATTTAGAAATATGTTTAATTGAATAAAATCCATACAAACTAGTAGTTCTGTGAACAGTAGACCTCGCGCTCAGTAAGTTACATTGACCTGCTGTTATGTTATGTTTTTCACAAAAATTAATAAAATTTTCTGTTAGTTCACAGGAACATTTTTTTTTCAATGAATAGTTTGCTAGAAAAATATGAAAGATATAAATTGAAACTCTGGGAGAATTTTTATTTTTGTATATTTTTTTATTTTTCCACGAATATTACATGATTTCATCAATTGAGAGAAAAGATGAAGTTTGTATACTATGTGTCAAAACAAGGAACAAATTTTCAATTAAAAAAAAATCTCCCTGTACATACAAAATTAACATAATCAAAAAGAAACTATTCAAATAATTCACAATTTTTAATTAACTTTAAAATAATTGTGTTGTTCAAGAAATAACATCTTACAATTTAACACCAGCTGTTATATTTAAATATACAGCATGAACTGTGAAAATCCAAACACAGCTGTGTTTGAGAAGAAAATACCTGATCAGAACCGTACGAATTAAAACCTGACATGTATGAAAGCCTCATTCGTTTTCGGTAACGAACCGAACCGAACCGAATGAAACCAAATGCGTGTAAAGCTAGCCTTAAAACAAATTATATTATAACTATATTGAATGAAAAAGACTAAGAAATTGTCAAAAAACCATTGATTTATTGATAATTAGAAAGACCGGTTTCGGTTATTACACCATTGTCAATCTCTGGTAAACTCTGAACGAAACTCTGAACTCTGACGAAACCGGTCTACCTGATTATCAATAAATCAGTGGTTTTTTGACAATTTCTTAGTATTTTTCATTCAATATGAATAATTACCACAATATCAACTTCTCAACTACACAAAAAGTTATAATTATATAACTGTTCAAACCTTTTGAAATTTGGCATTCATTCATTGGCTCAGTAGGCTAATCATTGTGGAGAGGACCCTAAAATTAGAACATTATTTCAAAACTTCAACAAGAAAGACAGCTGTAAGAAATGCTTTCTTTTTTGTCAGCAAGGCTCTCTCTCTCTCTGTTTTTTGAGAATGGATGATAGTGTTGGACACAAAATCGCCTTCACAATTCGACAAATTAGAAAAGGGAAGAAAGCCGGCTCTGAAATGTGTGTAACCTACTATCTGGCCACAGGGGGGGGGAAGGATATCCCAAGGGATATCCACAGTGTGGGGGGACATCCCTAGGGATATTGGGGACTGATGGGGGACTGACTCTCACACACATCCATCTGCTGACGACTGTAACCACATTCAACGCCGAATGACCCAACGTTTTCTTCCTCTCTCAACACCTCTTCTTCTTTTTCTTCTTCTTCTTCGTCTTCTTCTTCTTCTTCTCTTCTTCTTCTTCTTCTTCTTCTTCTTCTTCTTCTTCTTCTTCTTCTTCTTCTTCTTCTTCGTCTTCTTCTTCTTCTCTCTTCTTCTTCTTCTTTCTTCTTCTCTTCTTCTTTCTTCTTCTTCTTCTTCTTCTTCTTCTTCTTCTCTCTTCTTCTTCTTCTTCTCTTCTTCTTCTTCTTCTTCTTCTTCTTCTTCTTCTTCTCTTCTTCTTCTTCTTCTTCTTCTTCTTCTTCTTCTTCTTCTTCTTCTTCTCCTGTCTTCTTCTTCTTCTTCTTCTTCTTCTTCTTCTTCTCTTCTTCTTCTTCTTCTTCTTTCTTCTTCTTCTTCTCTTCTTAGAGTTATGAATGGAAGAATTTATGAATGAAATCATGTTACAACTTAGGCTCAACTCACACTTACGCGACTCAGGTCGAGAAGAGACTCGACTCTAGTCGAGAGCATGTGTTTTCGAATGGTGACAGTCGCGGAGAATAGAATCATAGAGAAACAATAGCATAAATAGATATTCCATGGTATAGGGCATTTATGTCGCAACTTTTACTGTTATCTCAAGCTGATAGTCCACGTAGTTCTTTCCTGTGAAGCTTTATGACGCTGGAAGTCTCTCATATTGTACCGTTCATACACTCTTACCCGGTTAAAACAGTAAAAATCGACAATAATCGACAGTAATCGGATTGAGATAACAATAAAAGCTGCGACATAAACGCCCTATACCATGGGATATCAACTTACGCTATTGTTTCTCTATGGTATCATGTTCCAGGGAGTAAAGTAAGCACTTTAGACAGTAGGTGGAGAAAATAGTTATTTGTGCAACTAGTGCGCAAAGTGACAGTTTGCTGCACCGAAAGAAACGGAATAATGGTTTCTTGAGTGCAGCAAACGAACTTTGCGCACGTATTTCACATTAAATTTTTCCTACAGTTACCATTGAATATGTTTCTCTATGATAGAATCGACTGGTCTGAGTGTCTCCATTCGGAAACACTAGAGTCGAGTCTCTTCTCGACCTGAGTCGCATAAGTGTGAGTTGAGCCTTACAATTATTCGATTGAATACATTTTCATGATTCAGATAAAATATTTAGAGAATTTCTCGATGGTCGTCTAAGAAAAATATGGGTAGATAAGAGATTCGGAACAGGCAGAGATGACTAAACCCTGAAAGATGGAACATAAAGTAAATTTATTCTGTTTGTCAATAATATCTCCACATCTTTAAAAAATGATCTGTAACATTGCGAAGCTAGAAAAAGATATCCTTATCAGCTTTGTCAAACGATAGACAAGGATAGCAACACCAATGTTCATCAAATACTGCCAAACTGGACCCCACTATACATACACTATTATGTATCATGAATGATACATACTGCTTATCAATCATATGATACACATGTATCATAAAAATGCTATATATATCATACTCTGCATCATATGTATTATGTGATATACATGATGAAAGCATAGAGAAAACAATAGCGTGAGTAGATAGCCCATGGTATAGAGCGTATATGTCGCACCTTTTACTGTTATCTCAAGCCGATTACTGTCGATTATTGTCGATTTTTACTGTTTTGACCGGGTAAGAGTGTATGAACGGCACAATATGAGAGACTGCCAGCGTCATAAAGCTTCACAGGAAAGAACTACGTGGACTATCAGCTTGAGATAACAGTAAAAGCTCAGTAAACACGGAGTGATCCGTGGTCTAGTGGATAGAGTGCTTGCATAGCAGCACAGAGATCCCGGGTTCAAACCCTCTCAATACCAAAAGTTTTTTAACCAGATCACTCCCGTGTTATCGGATGGGCACGTTAAACTGTCGGTCCCGGCTGAAGTATGACAGTCGTAAGGCCCATTGACGGCTTAAATTATATATTCAGGCGGTGGGACCTTCCCGCAAGGGACTCCCCACCAACAAAAGCCATACGAATTTACTTACTAACAGTAAAAGCTGCGACATAAACGCCCTATACCATGGCATATGTTGTGCTGTTTCCCTTCAAAAAAGATACATAATGTGTATCAATCATATGACAAATGTATCATATGAATTATACATATATCATACTCTGTATCATATGAAATGATAAAACCTTGTTACTGAGAAATCTCCCACTGACTGTTGTAGGGTTTCCCTTTATCATTACAATGGATAAGTTCATTAGAAATTCAAACTTTGCAAGCAGTAAGCAGAGCTTTTCAGCGAATTAAGCATGAATGGAAGAAAGTTTTGTATGAGAGTAAGCCTGCACATGTCAGAAGGCTTCATCTCATATGTTGATAGGCCGCAACATTATTATTTCAAAGTGAATTTGTGGTAGATATTTTCATATTTCCATGGATATACCTGCCTCGAATTAAATCATTCTAAATGAAACTGAAAGCTCCGCTGTGCTCCATTCATTTTACTTTGTGGCATCACGTTTATTTTCAGAGCTATGTACAAATTCTCAATTTTGAATGTGATTATTTTAGATTTAATCTATTTATTCATTTACAAGAGCAACTCTCCACAATTATTTTAAGCCCACGTTATGATGAGGGAATGAATGAAAATGAAGTTTTCGCCACACTACACAGAAAGCAGCTGTTTTCCTGTCCCTACGTAGATCTGAAAGACATTGTTTGCAGACGACTCTCGTCTGACGTCAGAAAAGGTTTCTTTCCGGCCTAGGCCGGAAAGAGTACCCTTTCCAGCCGCAAACATGGAACTAAGAAAGGTGATAAAAAAACAGCAGATCAAAAAACTTTTCATTATTTGTGTTCATTATCCAATAATTAAAACATCTATAATAATATCATCTTATTGTCATTTGAAAGAATGAAAAAGTATACTCAACCTTCCACATAATTGAACATCATGTTTCAGGTTATTTAGACAAATCAGAATAAAAAATAAAAATACTTGGACAATTTCCTGATATTCAGATTACCCCAGATTTGCTAGAGCTATCACCTTCCACTTCTGCTTTCGGAAGTGCTTAGTAAACAACTATTCTCATAAATATATTGCTTATTTTTGTGTGTGGCGGAAAATAGCTTTCGGCCTACGGCCTCGGACTTGAAAACCGATTTCGAGCCGGAAAAATCTCTTTTTCTGCTCTAGGTGCGAAATATACTAGTACGTCATAATGTAAGTGGAGAAAGATAGCAGAACAACGTTGCCAATCCTCTGTCTTGTCAATGCCTTCAATAGACGGTAGCTGATACAGGTTTATTGATGCTCATTGTCGTTTAAAACTATCAATTATATTTTATTAAGCAATACATTATATTTTTCAATAATTTAATAATTAATTTCCATGATTGAGATGGAATATCTTGTTAATTAATTAATAATTAACAAGATCAATCATTTCATTTTTCTAAAATAACCTTTCTTATTATTATCCTTAGTAGAATTAATATTTATCTAATAATTTCATAATTTTGTTTGTATTATAAATTTTTACTAATTTTGTTATAAAAAACTTTAATCCTATATCAGTGAATGAAGTTTGTAAATAGTAATTATAACACGCAATAAGCAACTAATTACTTATACCCAAACACATATAATTCATAGTGGGGTGTATATTTATTCATTGAAGTTATCCTTTATTCATTGTTGGAACACCGCTGATTTATGTAGTTACATTACAATACTATGTTATCAATATTCTAATGTTCCATTCAATCTTCATTGTAATTAATAAGTTTTCATAATATGTGAAATTTGTTGCATAATTAGCTGTTGTACTGTAATTTATTGTAGATTCGTGTATAGACCAGAATGTATTGTGACTTACTTGAATAAATTTGAATTTGAATTTGAATAATTCCACATTGTTAGAAGACGATTTGGCAACAGAGCAAAGCAAGGAAGAGATAGCGCCATCTGCTTTGTTGAAAGATAGACAAGGATAGCAATACCAATGCTTATCAAACACTGCCATTATAACGTGGATCTGACTATAGTACAACCGTTTCTATTGTGATGATTTCATGAATGGATCAATTCTCTTGGATGAATTTGGACAAAATATGCTAAGCTCTCTATTTTCCATGCGTTTTGTATGTAATTTAGGTTTATTTTTCAAGGTTGCGTTTGTCTATTATAGACTTATTCTACATCTGTCTCTACGAAATTAAATTTTCTACAAGTTCTGTGAGTGGAATTTTTGTATTATTGTACATTTAACATAGTAAATCTGCTTCAAACCTTGAAGGAACTTGTTTTTCGGGACCAAGTTTCGCGTATTTCGTCACATATCTTGAAAATTACTGTAGCTAACGGTCTGGAAACAGTTTCATTCAATTTCTCAGTTCATTTTACATGAAATTCGCTGGATTTTTGACATCTTAATAAATTAACAGCCAACAAATACCAATAGGGCAGGGGAAGTGAAATTCAAATGAAATCTTCCACCCTGTATAACTTGGTAACTAAGCATTCTCGGACCTATGTTAATTAGAACTTTTATTCTTCTTTTGATGTGAGGAATCACCCCCTGGCTTATGGCCACCTTTTCTCAGAACACGCTGTATAGCAAGGATGTAATCTAGATAGATTTCATGAACTTCATGAGAAAAGAAGATACATTTTAAATAAAATGACATAATTAGAATTATCAATCCCATGCCAATCATTTCCAATTATTTCAAGACATTCGCAGAGTGTATATAACCTATTATATTATTTTCTTTTGATATCTATATCTACTACAAAAATCGGTTTGGCGAACTCACACAACTTTCTTGTTATGAAATTGATCACCTGACGCTACGGTAGTGTTCCCGCGCATCTCAAGTCTACTATTCAAAGATTTGAGCCAGCTGGTGACAGGGCAATAACGCTGGAGACACACGAGGTCTGCTATCTCTTCATAGTGAATCATTTAATAGAATCAACCGTTGCCAATAGTTTGCAATTGGATAATCACATTTTCTCGATTTTCGAGTTTATTTTTATTTTAGGTGAAAATGTTACTGAACATAAATTGTAGAGATTTCTCATGCTCAATCTATTCCACTCGAAATTTTTCGTTTAAATTGTATCTGAAGCCTGATAATTGAGAATATAAAATCAAACTTTGCATAGATGGGGCGGAGCTCCTGAAATTTTACAGATATGGGACTTTGGCAGTGATAGAATTTCGATGACTATTCGTATCACTTTAATCAAATTGTTGGAGCTGTTTCGAGAAAATCGCGAAAAAACTGTTTTTGACAATATTTTCGCCATTTCAGCCGCCATCTTGAATCGCATTGATCGAAATTGTTCGTGTCGGACCTTATATTGTAGGACCTTACGTTCCAAATTTCAAGTCTTTCGTTAATTGGGAGATGAGATATCGTGTACACAGACGCACATACACTCATACACACACACACACACACAACACACACTCACACACACATACAGACCAATATCCAAAACCACTTTTTTGGACTCAGGGGACCTTAAAACGTATAGAATTTAGAAATTGGGGTACCTTAATTTTTTCGGAAAGCAATACTTTCCTTACCTATGGTAATAGGGCAAGGAAAGTAAAAATGAAAAGAGCTTCTTCGATCTAATTAATTTAATTTTGGGAGTTGACAAGTTTTATGAACAGTGGTTCAAATTACCGACGTTTTTCGAGTTGACGAGCTTTGTTCTTAAAATCAACTCAATTTCTGTTCTTAATTTCTTTCTTTCTTGTTCTTTGTTCTTAGAATTGACTTAATTCCTGTCATCTGTAAGCAAACCAGCTTTTCAAGAAGACAATGCTCTTCTATTCATGATTCTTCAAAAACAGATTGTTCTCCACAAGCTGACTTCATTGTGTATTAAACATTTTTTTCCTTGACTCTTTCTTCTTTTCTCTCATCCTCTCTCCTCTCTCTCTGTGTTTTTGTTTTATTTTATTTTACTGAGTATTGCTTGCTAAATTACAATTTAGTATTGTATTGGAGGGTTAAAGTGTAAGAGAGGGCCGACTGCGCCCTAACTCCACCCTAAGGGGGAGGCAGTCATTCTATACTATTCTATTCTATTCTGTCTCATCTCCTCTTTCACCTACCCCTCTTCCTGCTAAATTTTCAAATTTAGATGCTTCAAAATCAAACATAAACCAAATATAAATAATCAACAGAATATGCAATCTCAATTATGAAAATGTATCATCCAATCACTGAGAAATGTATGTTTATGAACATTATAATGTTCATTATGAACAATAATGATCAATATAAAGAAAATAAAAATCTCAGTACCCTTTTTTAAAAATATTTTATCCAACATGTTTCGGTCATTTATGCCATTTTCAAGTGATATGAATTAAATAAATAAATACTGCTGGAAGATTCTTATTTTGATCATATGTTAGTGTATTCATATGTTTTATGAACTAGGACTGTAAATTTTGGGTTTAAATTCGCATGATTCTATCAAAATGGGGTTATTGGTGTCTAATTGGATTAAGTTTATTATTTATCTCTGTTCAATTCTGCTGCTTTTAAAATATGAAATTTTCTTCGACATTCAGTTTTTGACTTCTATTACCATATTGAGTATTTCATATTGGAATTTATATCTTAAAATTATGGCCTGAATCTATCAAGTTTTCAGCAAATGCCGACTTTTGTGTATAATTTTGTGTATAACGCAGCAGAATTAAACAGAGATAAAATAATAAACTTAATCCAATAGACACCAATAACCCCTTTTTGATAGAATCTGCGAATTAAACCCAAAATTTACAGTCCTAGTTCATGAAAACATATGAATACACTAAATATGATCAAAATAAGAATATTCCAGCAGTATTTATTTATTTAATTCATATCACTTGAAAATGGCATACAATGACCGAAACATGTTGTGATAAAATATTTTTAAAAAAGGGTACTGAGATTTTTATTTTCTTTAATTTGATATTACAAGTAGCCCTATACAGGAAAGAGATAAATAATGATCAATTATATTTTATTCGCCACAAAAACATACATGTATCATGTATTGGATGTATCATCCAATTACTGAGAAATGTATGTTTATGAACATTATAATGTTCATTATGAACAATAATGATCAATTATATTTTATTTCCCACAAAAAAAATACATTTTTCTCAGTGATTGAATGATACATTTTCATAATTGAGATTACATACTCTGTTGATTATTTATATTTCTTATAAGTTTGATTTTGAATCATCTGAATTTGAAAATCTACTTTGTGGAAATAATTAACGACTGAAAATGTTGAGCAGTGAACAACTACAAGACTTAACCCATTTCGGACTATGTGTAAACTTATCTAAATTTTAATTGAATAATTGAATTGAATGACTGCCTATATTATGACCTAGGGGGGTGAAGTTAGGGCGCAGTCGGCCCTCTCTAACACTAAACCATCCAATACAATACTGAATCATAATTTAAGAAAGTAAAAAGGAAAATGAAACAAAACAATACTTATATGAAAAAATAGTAAAAAAATAATAAGTGGATTAGTTGAATAAACTTGAATGTAGAGCATCCTTAATATGTAAAATGACAAAGATCTGTTAGGAAATAAATGAAAAGTTTATGACGAAATGATAAGATCGAAGAAGCAAAGAAAAAATAAATTTGCGAGAGGAATAGCACAAGGTTAGGAATAGCACAACATGATAGAGTATCAAATCAATATGATAGAGTATCATCTCAACTTGATACACAACACAATGATTTGATACATTCGGTATCTGAATTGTCGAATGATGGACAAGGATAGCAACACCAATGTCAATCAAATAATGCCATCATGAAGTGGGCCTTACTTTAGTCAAAAGTTGAGAATATATTATATTTCCATACGATTTTCCCCTTCTAGGTTTTGTCTGTACAGAGCAAATTTAAACGGAGTTTAATTCTAAACTGAATTATATTCATATCAAATCTCGTTTGTTATAAGGTAGTTCATTTTGAGTTTGAGCCACCTGATGATTAGTCAAAAGTTTAAATGTTCATATTTATGCTTTTAATCATCTAGTAATGCTAGATGTTCTAGTAATCATCTAGTCTATTGACGAATGTATCAAAAAATGATACATAAAATAATCATTTTCTATATTCGGTTTTGAAAAATCTAAATTAGAAAATCTACTTCGTGATAATATTTAAGGACTGGACATTTTGTGAAGTGAACAACTACGAGACTTGACCTATTTCGGACTATGTGTAACCTTATCTAAATTTAGGAGAGGAATAGCGCAAGGTTACCCTATTTTTCATATCCCTATCATTTTAATGATGTACTCATTGTATGAATGAATCAATTCTCTCTTGTGTTTGTAAAACTCATAGAAACATTTCCTAAATCGTATATCTCATTTATAAAAACAACAAATATAAAGATACAATAATAATAATAATGATAATAATAATAATAATATAATAATAATAATAATAATAATAATAATAATAATAATAATAATAATAATATCGTGTGGCTTTTATGGCGAGGAGTTCCTGACGGTAGTTCCATCTCGTCTGAATATATAATTTAATCCTTACAACTGTCGTACTTCAGCCGGGACCGACAATTTAACGTGCCCAATACAACTATTCTACAAAGAGATCTACTATAAACTGTCAGGCCGGGTTGCACTGAAGCCGATTGAATTCTAACCTTCATTTAATCCACAAGAACCAGAGAAAGCCTTTTCGATAAGACGGCTTCTCTGATTGGTTCTCGTGGAATTAATCACGATTAAATCTAAACCGGTCTTTGTGCGACCGGCACTCAGCATTCGTTATGGATACAAAAATTTATTGCTACCCATCCAGGATTAAAACATAAATTATCACCTATTAAACTTGAATGAAAAAGACTAAGAAATTGTCAAAAAATTACCACAATATCAACTTCTCAACTACACAAAAAGTGAAACCTATTAAACTGGCTGGCTATCAAACACAATGCCGGCAATTTGAAGTAGGGGGCCGAAAAGTGATGATTCATCACAATAAAGCAATGAAAATTGTCGTCAGCAAGCTTTTCACGGGTCTATTGGCGAGTGGTTGAGAGGAAAAATTGGAAAATCGTCGTTGGAAAATGGGAGAAAAATGAAAGCAAGTAAGTTGTTAAGGGGACAGCAATTCGGTTTGATTCGATGTCAGTAGTGAGAGAGGGAGAGATGGAGAGAGAGGGAGTGAGAGAGTGTGCGAGAGATAGAGAAAGGTTAAGTGTCACCACACACTAAATTTTGATAATAAAACAAACGTGGCCGGATGGATCTACCAAACCAGGCGTTTTGTCCTCAGGCTTATATCGTGGTTTGTTTTATCGTTCTTTTGATTTCCACGGACTTGAATGTTCTCCTTCTTCTTCTTTTTCTTCTTCTTCTTCTCCTTCTTCTTCTTCTTCTTCTCCTTATTCTCCTCCTTCTTCTTCCTCCTCTTCTTCTTCTTCTTCTTCTTCTCCTTCTTCTTCTTCTCTTTCTTCTACTTCTTATTCTTCTACTCCTCCTACTCCTCCTCCTCCCTCTTCTTCTTCTGCTTCTTCTTCTTCCTCTTCTTCTCCTTCTTCTCCTCCTCTACTCCTTCTTCTTCTCCCTTTTCTTCTGCTCTCATGCTCCACCCATCTGTTTTCATTGGCTTCCCGAAAATATATTGTTCCTATCTGATATAATCTCCAGCAACTAGGCCCTATATCTTCTGTAACAGGATTGTACATCTATCATTTTCATTTCTCTCGATTTTCTTTCCAGATTTCTCTCAATTTTGTCTGTTTATCTGCACAATTCTGATCTATTATTTATTGTCTGCTACACTTACTTTATACTTTGTCTCCTACGTTTATATTTTGCTAATATTATCAAAAAGTGTATCCACAATGCAAAATTACCATTGTATCGATTATTCAACTTTATTATTGAATCATACAAAGATACATTGACAAATAAAATATAATATATACTTATACAAATAATATAATCTTTTTATTTAATATGAATAATTACCACAATATCAACTTCTCAACTACACAAAAAGTGAAAATATAATCGATTACTTTGAACAAGAATGAACAGTTAATATTACACCAGATACAACGACATTAGCTATCCTCTATAGAGGGCAGTGGCAAGGTAGAGAAACGGCAAGGCTATCCTCCTATCTTTCTCCACTGCCATTATAACGTGGACCTCAACAGAGGAAAAACTTTTAGGAAACAGTGTTAAGCTCATTTCAATCATTGTTACTTTGATCTCGACTGAAAAGGGTGAAAAAATCTCGTATCATGATAATTCCCTCTGGCATAAACTTTTCTTCTCTTTATCCCTTAAAAGGGAAAAGGGAATAATGAATAATTGAACATACGTTGAACTTCAAATTACAACTCAACCTGCTAACAAATGATGAACTGCTCATCAAATTTCTAGTTTTTCTTCTCCTTATTCCTGATCCTCTCTCACTCTGAACATTTGTATCATTCTTTTTCCCTTTCTTATTTTTCATCACTCATTCTCTTCGTTCTGCTTTTTCCTATTCTTTTTCTGTCTCTTCATATCTACTCATTTTTTTCAAAATGGAGAGATTCAAGAAAATAGAAGTGCATTAGAAAGAATAGAAGTACATTATTAATTTCACGAACTTCAATAAGATATTTAACAATATACAGTTTTTGGGTTGTGATATTTATTTGCGTTTATTCATTATGAAGTATTTCATTCACACATTTTGTCTTAGTCACTTAGTCCGGCTCACTTTTCAACATATTCTCATTTCTCATCTAATCTTCTCTCCTTCCAATCATCCTTGTTATCTTTCTTCCTTTTCTCCTGCAACGTTCCTCTTTTCCACGTCCCCTCCTTCACATCCTTCTCCACTTTATCCTCCTTCTCTTCCTTTCTCATCTTCTCCTTCTCCTACTTCTTCTTCGTTTCCTTCTTCTACTCCTTCTTTTCCTCCTCCATCCATTACCTTTTCCTTCTTATCCCAATTCATCTCCTTTTACTTCATCTGCTACTTCATCTCCTTTTCCTCTTCCCCCTATCACCTTTTTCCTTTTTCTCCCAAATTCTTTCTTTCTCTTTTTTCCTTTCAACTTCTCCTTCTCCTCCTCCTCATCCTTCTTCCCCACATTGTACTATCATCTTCACATTCACCTTCTTCTCATTATTTTTTCTGCTTGTTTGTTGTTCCATTTTCTCTCCTTCCTACAGTACATATCACACTATCCAATTTTTGTTCAATTTTTCACTTTCTCACTTTCTTCCATCTTGCTTCTCAGTTTCCTGTTCAAAACATGCTAAAATTTTCCTTCTTCGTCTCTCCTTATTTCACTCTTCTGAATACTATATGTCTTCTTATTTTCAACATTTCCTTTCTTTTTCCTTGAAATTCTATTTAATGTCATTACATTCTCAATTCTCATGATTATTCCTCTTCAACTCTATCTCTTCTTCTTCTTCTCCCCCTTTCTTCTTCTTCTTCTTCTTCTCGTCCTACTCCTACTCCACCTTCTCCTCCTCCTTCTCCTCCTTCTCCTTCTTCTTCTCCTTCTCCTCCTTCTCCTCATTCTCCTCCTTCATCTTCTTCTTCCCCCTATCCAGTTCGTTTCCCCCACATCACTTCAATTCCCGTTGAATCCTCAGAGAAAAGTAGAAATCTGTTGAATATTGACCATTCCAATGAAAAAGTTGGTACGACTGAACTTTTCTATTTGCGCCTCATCAGAAGCATAAAACTTACTGCGGTCACTCTACTACGCATGCGCAGCAACTGTTTTATTTGCATTCGCTAGTACAGTGAATAGTGTGTGTTAAGTCCCAGGAACTTTCAAACTTTTCTCTCCCTTTGTGTGGTGGAGGACTTAACAACTTAACTGCAACTTAATTTAGAAGTTGAGCTTTGCTTAGGTGCTTTTCTTATTTACATCTAATGTAAATCTCACAGTAATCTCAAGCCTAGGTTCTTATTTACATCTAATTCTAGCTCCTGTAATCACACGGTTGTTCAACAGTTGAAACAAGTAATTGTGATTAAATTTACTCTATAGTGTGCCCCACGTTATAATTGCAGTATTTGGTCGACTTTGGAGTAGCTATCCTAGTCTATTATTCCACAGAACAGATAGCGTTATCCTCTTCTAGCCCCGCAACGTTGTCAGCTGATCATGTTTTGACAATTAAGAAAAAATATTGAGTGATTCATAAGTACATCAACAAAATGTTACGGAGAGAAAAAATGAGGTAACCTTGTGCTATTCCTCTCCTGAATTTAGATAAGGTTACACATAGTCCGAAATAGGTTAAGTCTAGTAGTTGTTCACTTCACAAAATGTTCAGTCCTTAAATATTTTCACGAAATAGATTTTCTAATTTAGATTTTTCAAAACCGAATATAGAAAATGATTATTTTATGTATCATTTTTTGATACATTCGTCGATAGACTAGATGATTACTAGAACATCTAGCATTACTAGATGTTTAAAAGCATAAATATGAACATTTAAACTTTCGACTAATCATCAGGTGGCTCAAACTCAAAATGAACTACCTTACGAGATGTTATATGAATATAATTCAGTTTAAAATTAAACTCCGTTTAAATTTGCTCTGTACAGACAAAACCTAGAAGGGGAAAATCATATTGTGCCGGGCACTCTCTTTAATTCAGGCCTTTTCCCAAGTTATAATAGTAAATTTATACGCAATAGACTAGAGCCATTTTGTAAGTGAGTTAGCGAAATAAATTATTTTCTCTCTCTAATATGAACGGCCATGACTTCGAGTTTCCCATGATAGATATTTAAAAATTGTGGCTCCGAGTCGTCGAGGAATGTAGATTATGGAATTATCTCTAAAACTTAGCCTTCTTGTCGCGACATAAAATGCGATAAGTTGGAAAACAGCAAGCATTGAAATTATAACAAACTACCGATTTTGCAGTTACTATTTGGTCCAAAGGCTGTAGAAGCCACGCGACGATTGGTCAAATTGATTCCATTCGCCCAATAGGAGACCTGTTTCTAAATACAGTAGTGGGGATTCCCCAGTCGAGAGACCAGATTACGTTCCGGAGGACACTTTGCTAGGAGCACTACGAGAGTAAAGATGTAGTCACTATGTTTCCCCCTTTTTGGGCAGGTTTATAAGTTTATTTCAGTAGTTAATGTAGGAGCTAGTTTTATTTTTTATTAATGTTTAAATTTACTAGTAGTGCCATGTCCTGAAAGGTTTAATTGTGTTTCTTCATCATGTACGAATAATTGTTTCTTCAAATAACCGCTAAGGTACGTAAAATAAGGTTAAAATATAATTTAGGGAAATTAATTAAGTGAAACTTCAATCAAAAGATTTTATCAACAAAGCCTGTTATTTTTCAAGTTAATAATATTGATTGAGAATAATCCTTTTGATTTTATTAGTGATGGAAGATACTTATAATTTTTTTCTACAGAAGTATAGAAAGTTTTCAGTTACGTTACATTTGAGTTATTGTTCCTGGAGATATATTATCGTAGAGTATTGCTGAAAGTCAGGAAGATAGCCTTTAAATTGAAATGAAACTTTTAAGAATTGTTCATATTGAGTTTATGACATTTTTTAATTTTATTTTTCAGACTCTGTTTTCTTATGTCATTAAGGCTTTTGAATGATTTAGTAAATTTTTTATGATAGAAATCTTAATAGATGAAGAAGAAAGTTTTTCTTCTCCAGGAAATTAATATTAATGAATGTTCAAATTTTAATACAATTTAAATTATTTTCTATGTGTCTACTAATTTTATTTAATTAAAGGTAAAAATTCCACAAGATGAATCTTATAAGGCAAACATTATCTTTCCTTAAAGTGAATTTTCAATATTTTTTTCTTTTATTGTGTTATAAAGTGTCTTGTTTTATTAGGTGATAAATTCATAATTTCAGTTGATACTAGTTTTTGGACTTGTATTTGTAGGTAAATCAATCATAACTCTGGAATGTTCATTTTTAATTAAGGTTCTGAGCATTTTGGGCGAATGCCCGTTATTTACACTTGGATTGCGTCCTATAGTTCATAAATAATAAATAAATAAATGTTGGCTGGCGCACAAGTTTCCAACAATACTAGCCGAGCTACTATATGAAAAATTATATTTGATTTCGCAAACCAAACGAAAAATATCATATAAGTTAGCATCATTTCAATTTGAATTATTTGTGAAGAAAGATCCATTAATTCTGATAAAAGAATCAGTAGTTCAAAGATAAAAATCTATATAAAATGAGGATTCAAAGAATGAAAGAATTTAATTAATTATAATCAATAGATAACTCCTGTTTTAGCTTTTGATGAATTGTAGGAAGAGTTAGAAATTAATGCTGTAATACATTTATTTACAGCGGTTCATGTGTGTCCCCAACCAACTTCTTGTACTACCACCCCTTTGGTTCCGCAACTTTATGTAAAACCGCTTCAAGACACCCGTTCAGACGACAGGTCTAGGGACGTAAGAGGACGTCGCCGTCAAGCCAAATTCAACCGGTAAAAGCTCACCGCCAAAAACAAGGTACTGTAACCCCGACGATAAAGCAACGTACAACCAACGAAAGTGCAGTGTAGTGAAACAAAGGTTCATTCGAGAATGTCAATCAAAAGTGGGGATTCAAATTATTATGAAATGGGTTATATGGGTTACTATCGACGAAACTTGGGTTCAACGGGCTTTTTTTTCTAGAGTAATTTTATGTTGAAGTTAATTATTTGTTATTTGATGACTGATATTGTTTGGTTTTGTGACGTATTGCTATCTAAACGGGGATAGTAATGCGCCCCCGAATCAGATGAAGAATGTCAACAAAGTAACATGAAATTGTTGTTTCTGTTGTTCGATTTTAGTTGCCAATGTTTATTGAAACTGTTTGTATTTTTCAATTATTTCAAATTGTAGTGTTATTCTATAGTATAAACCTATTAAATCAGGCATGGCAAGATTAATTGAAGTTTTCTTGACTCTAGCCCGTTCACCTGCATGAATTAGGTATAGACTCAGGTATTTTCTAGATGTGTCGGCCTATTTCTAAATTCTAAATTTTATTCAAAATTATCTTCTCAGGCACAATATGGAAATCTTTATGAATAAAAGCGAAATGGAACTCACTCACTGACTGACACACTCACTCACTCACTCGCAGAACTAAAAATCTACCGGACCAAAAACGTTCAAATTTGGTAGGTATGATCAGTTGGCCCTTTAGAGGCGCACTAAGAAATCTTTTGGCAATATTTTGACTCTAAGGGTGGTTTTTAAGCGTTTGAAGATCGTCTTTTAGCATGTATATTCTTCTTATTCCAATCTCTTAATTATAATTGGAAAATGTCCATAACATATGTTAATATAGAACTATAATCTAGAGAGAGTACCTCTTCGAAACAGTTGTTAACTGGTAACTAAATTAATAATTTTGTCAGGTTGTCATTAAGTTGAGTTGACTTTGTTAGGTTGGCACCAAGTTGAAGATTGAAATGCATTTATCGCGGAAAAATTGATTGGGCACTGCTACTTCAATCAGAGCTATTTCTGGGAATATTATATTACTTGCCGTCAGGCTGGCTTCGCTCGCCATATCCGTTTAGTCTGGACCCCCGACTGTATCGTCCTAACATAAATGATAAAAATGCTCAAATGAAAAATGCAGGCGAGCGAAGCGAGCCTGTTATCCCATTCTTGGACGACCAAGTCGAGGGTCCAGGGGGCGGAGCCCCCTGGCTAGACGGATATGGCAAGCGAAGCGAGCCTGACGGCTAGTATAAACATATTCTCAACTTTTGACTAAAGTAAGGCCCACTTCATGATGGTATTATTTGATTGACTTTAGTGTTGCTATCCTTGTCCATCATTCGACAAAGTAGATACTGAATGTATCAAATCATTGTGTTGTGTATCAAGTTGAGATGATACTGTATCATATTGATTTGATACTGTATCATGTTGTGGTTGTTCTTGTTCTACAGTGAGATCCACGTTATAATGGCAGTATTTGATTGACATTGGTGTTGCTATCCTTGTTCATCATTCGACAAAGTAGATACTGAATGTATCAAATCATTGTGTTGTGTATCAAGTTGAGATGATACTGTATCACATTGATTTGATACTGTATCATATTGATTTGATACTCTATCATGTTGTGGTTGCTCTTGTTCTATAGTGAGGTCCACGTTATAATGACAGTATTTGATCGACATTGGTGTTGCTATCCTTGTCTATCATTCGACAAAGCAGATAGCCATATTATCGTCTCCCTCCACAAATTTACATTTGAAATACGCAAAAATTTTCCATGTAAATCATCATTTATGAATGGCAATACCTTCCAATACACTACTGAGACCAACAACCTAAACCAGCTTAACAACAAATACAGGGTGATTGCAAATGAAATAGACAGTTTGAATAGCTTGTAGAGAATTTATTATTTAAAAGTTTAGATCATTACTTACATGATTACATAGAAGAATTCTTGAAGTTTCTATTGAAAATTTACAGATGTTCAATGTGTGCACCATTTGCAACACGACAGATATCAACACGGTAGTCAAATTCTGACCACACACGACTAAGCATCTCACGGTTAACTGTAGCAAGAGCATTTGTGATTCGTTGTTTAAGATCATCGATATCAACAGGAAGCGGTGGTACGAAAACTCTGTCTTTTACATAGCCCCACAAGAAAAAGTACAAAAATCTTGTACAAAAATGAAGTTATAACTATCTTCATGGAGTTGAGGCATTAACCATTCGGTTAACATGTCCAGATAAATTCTTCCGGTTACTGATGGTTCTTGGAAGAAGAAAGGCCCGTAAACCTTTTCTCAAGATAAAGCGCAAAACACGTTCACTTTAGGAGAATCGCGTATATGCTGTACAGTCTCTCTTGGGTTTTCTGTTCCCCATACTCGTACATTATGTCTGTTAACTTTTCCACTAATGTGAAAAGTGCATTCATCACTGAAAATTAGGCGATTAAACAATGTGTCGTCATTTTCAAGGCAATGTTGCATCTCTTGACAAAAATTTTTACTCACAACTTTATCATTGTCATTTAAACTTTGTACTAACTGCAATTTATAAGGTGTCATTTTCAAACGTTTCCGCAGAATTTTTCACACAGTAGGTTGAGGAATTTGCAATTCTAAACTCGCTGATCTAGTCGATTTTCCTTGACTTCGTACAAAAACATCACGAACACTATCAATTTTTTCTTCTGTAACAGAAGGTCTTCCAGTACTCTTCTTCTTACACACACATCCACTGCTTTCAAAACGTTCATACCAGTCATAAATTGATTGCCTTGTTGGTAGTGGTTGTCCGTATTTTGTTCTGAAATGACGCTGAACAACAGTAACAGAGTTTGTTTTGGCTAATTCAAGAACACAATAAGCTTTCTCCACTTGAGTAGCGGCCATATTGCTAACTAAACTGGCTGTTGTAACACGGAGCAGCCAACAATAGCCAGCAACAGTTCTACCAACATAAACTTCAAGAAATTCCCCACAAACCTATATCACTTACTATGTTGAAATACACCAGTTTAATTTTGTACAGGCTATTGAAGTTGTCTATTACATTTGTAATCACCCGGTATATTCAATTAAATCTTTTACCTGGAGTACTTTTGCAATATTGCACTTTTAGACCAGCAGTATCTGACCGACTACGAATAAATCTTTATTGAACGAGCGTTGGCGAGTTCCTACGTTTGACTGAAGGTCTGTAGCAAGCTACAAGCTTTGTAGTGAACTCTTATCTAGTTTCAAATCCCTGAAGATTCATACAAACAACTCTCATCGCTTACAGGGTGACAAGAAAATAGCGCTCTCCAACAAAAAGACTTGTTAAAAAGCGCGAATGATAACGCTTTGAATTTTCCCACAACTTGTTACATCCATTTCTCATTTTTCAGTCAAGCTACTTCCTCATTCTCTCTCTTTCTCATCCAACCCCTTCCTGTCATTCTTTCTTCCTTCCTTTTCCGCTCTCATATCTATTTCCTCTTTTACTCACTCTTTCACTCTCTCTCTCTCTATTTCTCATCAAACCTGTCTTTCTTTCTTCCTTTCTTTTCCCCTCTCATATCTACTTCCTCTTTCACTCACTCTCTCACACACTCTCTCTCTCTCTATTTCTCATCAAACTCCTTTCTGTCTCTCTTTCTTCCTTTCTTTTCCCCTCTCATAACCCTTCCTCTTTTCTCTCACTCTCACTCTCTCTCTCTCATCAAATTGCTTCCTCTCTCTTTCTTTCTTCCTTCCTTTTCCGCTCTCATATCTATTTCCTCTTTTACTCACTCTCTCACTCTCTCTCTCTCTCTCTCTCTCTCTCTCTCTATTTCTCATCAACCTGTCTTTCC